>NC_136986.1:4851172-4971798 GCF_032717465.1 Coenobita brevimanus | reverse complement strand
TATAGGGATAGAATGAAAGGAACGAAAAGGTTTGGCCTGAGGTGATCAAAGATCAAACCGAATTCGCCTCTCGTTTTATCAGTGTTGTTTGCATTTGCAGGGTCATGAGCATCATAAAAATGGAGGCTGGCTTAGGAATTTGTTGAAACCAGGAAATGATTACAGCTCATCAATTGAGCCAAATATGGGGTAAAACTATAACAGTGGTCCCCTAGTCCATGGCTTAAGCAGGAATTCTATTCTTTCTTATAATACCCATCAAAAGGACCAGGGCAAAAAATAAGAACTTATTTCTGGAAGGGAGACAGGGTAATCATAGATCATAGAATGCCTACTCCTTTGTTCCCAATCTTTCACTCTCTAGAAAGGCGCTTGGGCGCTTGCAAACAGGTTTGTTTGGTATACAATCTGATCAACAAATGCCTCACTGAAAAAAAAGGTGGAAAAAATCCAAACCCTGGTGGAATTACGGTGAAGTTCCTGAGGCAATGCAGCCAGAGAGCACCCCTGCTCAGTGAAGGGAGTGAATGAGGGGAGAAAAATCACTCCCATCCTCCCAATCCCACGAGCACAATGATCCCTCGTCCCCATCAGCCCCATCACCGCCTTACGTCTGGGTGGGGAGAGATCCTGGTTGGGGAGGTGGGGGAGAAGGAGTGTGAGAGGAGGCTTCCCCACTGTCACTCCTCTTCCCTCTGCCTTTACCCTTTCCACTTTCCCTTACCCTCTCTGCTTATGGCCTTGAGGAACATTAGGGGGCTGTGGGGATGAAATAGGGGAATATTGGGGAGCAGAAGACGTGCTGGGGAGTGGTTCCTCCCCACCTTCCCCCTCCATTACAACACCGCGCATGTGCTCTCTCCTGCTTGCAAATCCTAGCTCGACCACGTGTTAGGGGATATTGGGGAGCATAAGACGTGCTTTGGAGTGTGGTTCCTCCCCACCTTCCCCCTCCCTCACAACCCCACCTGATAAGGAACGCACCCGCAAGACTCGGGCCCACGTGATCCACTCAAGCCACCTCACACTACGTAGGGAGAGCAATGACTCACTCACGTCACTCTCACTTTTAATAATCCTCCCTGGACTCTTCCCTTTCACTCCCCACTCCCTCCACTTGGACTTCCTAGCTCCCCAAACAGAGTGCTAGGCCCATACCTGCTCATACCGACGTGGGTGTGCGCTCTGGGCCACGATGTGTAATCACCTCCCGTCCATACCATGTGGCAGCACGTCCCACGGCTCCGCTCTCTCGTCACAAGTCTCGTCCTCGAATTCTGGTTCCAAATCACGCACTGGGGATAGGGATAGGATATACCACGTGCCTTCTTTGCCTCCTGCCCCTCTTCTAGCAGCACGGTGAAGTCACCGTACTGCCTGCTTTCTGGGAGACGGAGAACTTCCTCATCACTGCTGGTGGTTTTCTTCCTCCTCTGGCTATTGCACATAATCCTTGTCCATATCCTGCGTCGTCCAGTGGGGAATCACTGTCGCCGGTAAAGGTGTCCAGGGCGACTTGAATTTCACTGTCTGAGAGACCTCTCTTAGCCATGTCTGAGCAGGACCGTGGCTACCAGGTGAGTCGGAGCGAGTGGGTGGGCTAAGCTGCCGAGGTCGGCAGCGGGGTCAGCGAGTGTCCCCACATGTGGTGGCAGGTAGGGGAAGGTCAGGCGAGGCGGTATCGTGCCGCAAATCAAGCGACGAAATTTGAAAATTGTCGAAATTATGCAAATTGCAATTGCAGCCCGACGTAACTGGTACGTACGCCGGGAACTGGCAATGCAGGAAATTGTTACAATGTACCCACACGTCGACGGGACGGGGCGGGTTAAATTCTAATGGAAAATTAGTGGAATTTAGAAAAATTCCTGCCCTTACAAAATCTGGGAATTTCACCTCAGACCTGATACCAGTGTCTGACTCTGAACCATCTGTGTATTCAAGGACGGTTTCTCTGTGAACTGACGTGTGTTCCTAAACAGCTGATGGAGAGCCCAAAAGAGGCAGAAGACTTCGTAACCTCAGAATCCATGCACACCTGCACCTTAGGAAGGCACCATGGGGCAATTTTTCTGAGCTGGACAGGACAGACACAGTGCAGAGAAACCTACATCTCTCATAATCGGCCTGACCCGGTACGCAAAGGAATGTGGAGTGCAACAATGAGAAACAATAAGTTTGTCACTTTGAGTCATCTTTATATACAGGGAGGGGTGCCTCTGTGAAAGGAATGTTCCAAAAATAGCTGATGGCTGATGAAGCGTCAGAGAAGAGAGAGAAGATTTAGTATCCTAAAAATCCCTGCGCACTTGTCCCTTGAGAAGGTACCATTGTGCAATTCTTTGTAACCGACAGGGTCAGACAGGCTATGCAGAGAGACCTTAATCCCCCATAACCCTTTACCCAAAGTAATGTGGAATGTGAGGATGAGAAACATGATACTGAAAAAATTACTGCCAGGATACACAAGCAGCAATAAATGGCTCTGGAATATATCTTACACGATTCCAGCAACAACTGATTAGCCACTTGTGCTGTACACAAAAGGAAGGAACATCAGCCTGCACAACCTAGGAATTGGGTAGGATATTAAAGCATCAGTGGCATGACAAAAAACTGCATGATGCAAAGGACTGAGGACACTAAGCTGCGGTACAGCACATGAGGTGTAGAACTCGCAACCATAGGCAAGCTTATATCCCATTAAGGCTTGATACAAGTGAAAGAGTGTACTCTGACCAGCACCCCACTAGTTGTGAGATTTAGAGACACTACCTTCAACAAATTCATTGATTGCATACATGACACTCAGAGAAGTTTCAAATGTAATACTCAAGTAACCTGACAGTCAAACGTTAAGCCAAGAAACTTAGTCTTCTCCATGCACTGTAGCAGGCACCAACCCCTTTAATGTATAAAAGTGGATTGCTACACTCATGCTTGAAGAAAAATGGAAAGCTCCCCCGTCTGCCCAGCTGGTGACCCTTTCCAGCACCAGCTGCATCCTCCTTTCAATAGTACACATCTAGGAACCATAAAACCATACCACTAGGTCATCCACGTAAAAGGAAGAAGACACCCTCTGTGGCAGGGGATCAAGTATGTCATTGATGGCAACAGCATGTAAAGGAACACTTAGCACACTCCTCTGTGGAACACCCTCCGCTTGAACTCTTAGGACAGAGTGAGGACAGCACTCAGACCTGAAACCTGCGATTCAACTAGAAGTCACTAAAGAACAATGGCAGGTGACCATGCAGCCCCAAATTGTGAAGTTAATTCAAAATGCCATGGTGCCGTGCTGTATCATATGCTTTTCAAGGTCAAGGAACAAAGCTACAAGATGTTGCCCAGATGCAAAAGCCTCAAAGACTGCTGACTCAGATCCGATGAGGTAGTCCAATGTGCAGTCGCCAAACTTTCCACCTGGGCAACCTAGCCGTGAGAGGTGGGTAACGGGTGCTGGCAACAGTGTATCTTTTGTGAGTACATGCTCGACGAAAGTTTGGATCATCAGCTCTCGTGTTCCGGAGTGAACCCACTGAGCTCTATAAAATGGAGAGGCTATCTCCGCTGCAAGCGTGTGAGTTTGGCCACCATATTGGAACACCAGCACTCAGATTCAAAGTCAAATACTACATTTCCACTTAGCAGTGGTTATTAACCAGTACAATCCCGCCGTCGGCATGGTGCCGACAGTACAAAACGTCTCAATTGATCCCAGCGACGTGGTGGTGCCGAAAAAAAAAATTGAGCACTGTAGCACGTCTCAAACTGCTTTAATCTAGCATATTTTTTGCTAAGGAGTAGCTTAATGTATTGGCAACATTGTGTCCAAGCAGTTGTAGTTCTGAGTTTGGTTCTGCGTGGGTGGGTAACATACATCAGTGCGCCACTGTCGGTCAGAGCTTTAGGATGTCACGAAAATGACGCTATTTTTCCGCCTCATTGGAATGGAGGAGGCTGTTGAAATTGTCATCTGGACCATTCACTCCTTTCATTTAGTGATCCTTCAGAAGAGAAAGACCTGGATAACTATTCTTGGGAGGAATATGAGCCAGTGGAGGACACTGAGAAAGGGGAATCCCCCTTTCTCCTCCCCCGTTCTCTCTCATCCCACCCAGCTGGGTGGGAAAGCATTGCTCACGGCTTGGGAAACTGGGCTAAAAACAAGACGGACGGCCATCCTGGTCTTATTTCTCCTATAAGGAGTACTTTTTTTCGCTTTTCCTTGATTTGTATGTCCTTTTGGATTGTTTTATGCAATAAAATTGTTTTCCGTTTTTGATTCGGGATTGGGTGGGTATAAACTTGCAAAAATGCCTGGGATGGTACGAGTTAATAAAGATACACTCATCGCGTATAATACAAAAACATATATGGATTATGATTATTTTCCTGCCTAGTTCAACGAATTATACTGGGTACATTTAGCCAATGAGTATAAAACAAGGATACTGGGGAAGAATGTTCCCACCCCACCCCAGGGGGCAGTAATGTTAAAGAATTAGCAACAAGAGAGATTTCTTGCTTGTGAAAAGTAGTGCCATCTCTCTTCGATGAATTCCTGTGCCCATTTCTGTATCTGTAAGTTGCACAGTGGACCATGGCACTATATTTTCCGGAATCATCGGCTGCTTTCAAAAACCCACAGAGCAGCTCAGTACAAAAATGCAGGCATCAGGTGTGGTGTAACATGGCTGCCGCTACACTAGCGCCGCCCTGACACCGACTACATAAATTATGCTGTGTTACCCATGAGAAAGCCTTTCCATATTATAGGGTTCAGTGAATGAACCTCAGAATTCATCCCAATATTCAGTCAAAAATTTTTAACAGATAAAATTTCAAAGGAACTTCTTGAAAGTATTGGATAATGCGAGTACTGAAAACAATAAGTATAATAATCTAAAAGACTGCATGTTTACATATATGACAAATTAATAAACGTGTTCTTTTTCACTATTACATGATAAACCCATGGTTAAAAACTGTCTACTGAATACTGGGGAGAAGAACCATGGTGAGACTGGCCCTTACGGTAGAAAAATAGGTGCCGGTGTCTGTTACTTTTGCATTTTGCTAGTCTTGGCCCAGTCTTGATTAACCTATTGAAATACCATTCTTGATCCGAGACATGATTAGATAAGTTAGGTCATTACTGGGATTATATTACTTTAAACTAATCAGGAGAGACAGGAACTGTATATGTCGGAGGTTGAAACTCGTTCATTGAGGCAGAATAGCCTACTGCCTCGAGTCAGCTAGTCATGAGTCGACCAATGTGATGTATCCTCCCTGGAGATTATATATAATAGTATATATTTATTTCATAATATTATAAATATTACCTTATTATAAATTTAACCCACCCCATCGCAACCACTTTTCCACCACTGACTCCCCGCAACCCCGACCATTTTTGGAAAAAAAAAATTTAGGCTCAAACCTCCGCTTTTGGTGAGAAACATCGAAAATTCATAGAGAAATCGCTCACCTGAGGTTTAAAATACTCGATACAGGTAGGAGTACCTCCTTAAATTACTGGGTTTTCTAACAGGCTGGCACCAAAGAAAACGAGTTCTATGGGAGGATATCTATTTCACACCACTCATAAACAGTATTTATTTATTTACTTGGTACGAATTTATATGTAGTAAGAGTGTATATTGGTTTTCAAGCAGTAATATAGGCATTATAAACATTGTTTCACTCATTAACTCATCACCATACCTGACCTTTTTTTGCCACATTACCTGATCATCATTTCTGACTGTTTCTTCCTCTAATGCTATGTAAACTTTGTCCTCCACATTGTCATTGATTGGGGAATCACTCTGGCCCTGAATTTCGTACCGTGGCATGACATGGCTTTACTGGCCAGGTCACTGATAACAGGTGAATTGCTGCAACAATGGCATGCAGGGGGTGGAGGAGGTCATGCTGGGTAAGGCATTGTCCCTGCCTGGCATCTTGTAGAGGAAGGTGTACTGTGTATACGTACCAAAAATCACTCGCGAAAATTGAAAATTGTGCAAATTAGGGACCTTGCAATTGATTCGTGTTTATGTACGTCGACGGGATTGGCAGTGACAAAATGTGTGGACATTAAAGAACGTCGATGGGACTCCGCGGGTTAATATAGTCATATTTATTTGGTCTTGGTCAGCACGACCTGTGGCACATGACAATTTTCCGTGCAACCAGTTATATTTATTTGGCCTTAGCGCGACCTGTGGCACATAACAATTTTCCGTGCGACCAGTTTCATGCAGGTGGCTGAGCCGGTGGGAGAGCCACCTTACTCCTGAGACATTTTTCTCCCCACCCAACGCCACACTCAGCCATCTATGGGATGAACTCTGACGGAGGTTCATTACAGATGAGGAGAGTTGATGATTCGAATTTTTGCCTAGCATGTACACACGAACAAACAGATTCACTGTTGCCAGCACCCGTTAGCCACCTCTCGTGGCTAGATGGCCCAGGTGGAAAGTTTGGCGATTGTACACCTCATCCAATGAAACCCTCTTTGTCACAGTGAAGAGAAACATCTTCTTTAGTTACCAAACTAGTCTGCCACTAACCATCTCCTTAAGCAGTAAGTATACACAAGATGTCAAACAAATGGGACGATAGTTAGACTCATTAAAATAGTTTTTAGGTGGCTTAGGAAATAAAAGAACAATACTCATTCCCCAATTAGTGGATACTTATCCTATTGTAAAATACTAAGAAAAATAGATTATCGTACAGCAAATGGTAAATCATAGCATAAGGAATGTCATTAAGTCCAGGAGCAAAGTCCTTACACTGCTGGAGAGCAGTCTTGAGTTCACAGATGGCAAAGAAAACATAAGGATCCAATTCATTATACAGAAATAAAATACCTAACCTTTCCTGTTGATGCCTGAATAAGCTGAATTGTTTGGAGGGATCTGAACAAAAAAACATTGTAAAATGCACTGCCAGGGCTGAAGCTACTTCAGAGGACATCGATAAAGCAGATCTCCAAATTTTAAACACCAAGGGAGAAGAAGCTGATTACTTACCCGTTATTTTCATCACCTTCTTCCTGACCAGTGGTAAAGGATTGGATAAGGTGATTGAGAAGACAAAGGTTCTCCACAAGGTTTGACACGAGTTCTTCAGAACCCACTGATACGGGTACAAGCTTTCTTAAGCTGAGTTTAAAAGAGGACATCTTTATTTTTCCTAAGGTTCCTACAAGGAGCTTTATGGACACACCTGGCTAAAGCACACTCCTTATCCCACTAAGGCACATGTCACCTTCAAAACTTTCCAGACGTTCGTGAAATAAAAGAAAGGCCAGCCTGATGTACAGTCGTTGTGAAATACTGTTCTGCATCATCAGCCCTTTGAAAGTTGGGAACACTGCAGTCAAGACCACGGTGTTCTGCAAACTCTCCCCAGTCAGCCGAACCAAACACCAGGGAGGGACACACTTCACCAGCACAGAGTTGCATGCTTTAACCAGAAAAGGGGGTAATGATCAATATCATTCATATGAGACAAAATCTCACATGAAAAGTTAAGTGAAGAATTACAGGAGACCAATGTAAGATAAAATAACAGATAGAATGCCAATTTGTACATGAAACATATCAGCTCTCCCGTGCTCAGAGGAGCCAGATCCAAATCCTCAGCAGTAGATGCCAGATCACCAAAGGTGTTACATACACTGTAGTTTCACCCCACAAAGAATGACAAAGATTTAGTCGCCTAAAAGAACAAATGGCCTAGGAAGCTGACGAATAAAGTGGTTATGGTACAGAGGGGCGTGAAAAGGGGGGGGGGGGATAGTAGCACGGGCCGAACAGGGTAGTACTCCCGAGGGGAATGGGAATGCTGGTGATAGGGAGAGCTGGAGCTCCTGTTTCACTAGCTATCTAACCATCCCCCTTTGCTGACCTTTTCAGTGTGACAGTAACATGGAGAGTAGACCACCATACTCTCCCAAACATTTCCTCTATCTATGCACTACACCACATGCACTATACATTTCACACAACGTATCCCACTTCGTTACAGGGGTTGGCGCCAGCAAGGGCATGCAACCAGAAAACTTTGCCCCTAGTGCATAGTGGCGGACTTCTGGGGGGAGGCGTGGCAGGGATTACGCCGGCATAGACCATGGGTCCAGGGCGAGATGGGGCTCGGGCCTGTGCTAGAGGGTACAGGGCACTGCGGTTCCCAGGTTGCCGCTTCCGCCCAATAGAGAGAGGCCTGAGCCT
Source organism: Coenobita brevimanus (assembly GCF_032717465.1). Taxonomy (NCBI): domain Eukaryota; kingdom Metazoa; phylum Arthropoda; class Malacostraca; order Decapoda; family Coenobitidae; genus Coenobita; species Coenobita brevimanus. Next base: position 4,963,543 of record NC_136986.1, on the reverse strand, counting down.
GGGAGTAGTGCCCCAGGAGGCTGCCCTATCAGTGGGTGTATAATGGAGGGATAGGTACAGTGCCAAGGCGCGCTTGGAGGGTGTCCCTGCAGCTGTCCTGGCAGGGTGCCCCGAGGCCACTACCACAACCACTGGTAAGCTGGTGGGCTAGGGGTCCCAGATCCATTGCCTGGACCTGGGACTGTGCAGTGAGTGGAGCCTGTGCTATGTCTATCCCCCTTTATTAATACTGAAGATGACAAAACAAAATAAAGTTTCAAAGCAAGCCTGAGGACAGTAAATCACCCAAGGGGATGAGGGTGGGTTCATGGAATGTGGGAAGTTTGAGGGGAAGAGCGGAGGAAGTCGTTGAGGCATTCAGTAGGAGGTGGGTGGATGTGGCATGTTCGCAGGAAATCTGGTACAGGGGTGGATCAGCCAGAAAGATTGTTGTGAAGGACTGTTACTATAAGTTGTTTTGGCAGGGAGGGGCAGTTTGATATGGAGGTGTTTGTGTGATGGTTGTGGAGAAATGGGTGGAATATGTTATGAATGTTTTGAGAGTAAGCGATAGGATATTGGTAGTGAAAATTCTGTTGGGTAGAAAGATAGCTGCAATTATATCGGCATATGCTCCACAGGCAGGATTGGATGTAGCAGAGAAAGATAGATTTTGGGATGATTTAATACGTGTAGTGGGTGGTATGGATGATGAAATAGTGAATTTGGGAGGGGACATAAATGGTCATGTAGGTGAAGCAGCACAAGGTTATGAAAGAGTGCATGGGGGATGTGCGTATGGTATAAGGAATGCAGAATGGGAAAGGATACTTGAGTTCGGGGAGGCAACGGACATGATTGTGTGCAACACATATTTTAGGAAAAGAGACAGTAGGTTAATTACATTGAGTCTGGGGGAAATAGCAGTCAGATAGATTATTTTCTGGTTAGGAGGGCCGACAGGAGGTTAGTGACGGATGTTAAAGTTATAGGAAGTGAGGAGTGTGTGCAGCAGCACAAACTGTTGATTTGTGATATGGTGCTTAAAGAACAAGTGATGAAAAAGAGGACTTATGTACCTAGGAGGAGAATATGGAAGCTGAAAAACTAAGTAGTAAGGGATACCTTCTATAGCAAGTTAAGGAGAGTGATGGCTGAACAGGGAGCTGTAGGCCGAGGCGTTAATGAACAGTACAGAGCCCTCAAGAACAATTTCTTGAGAGTTACTGATGTAACATGCGGTTGGACAAGAGGACCACCAAGACATAAAGTAACTTGGTGGTGGGATGAGGATGTAGAAGCTGCAGGTAAGGAGGAAAGAAGACTTTTCCGGGAATGAAAGAAGGGTGGTAGCAAAGAGGAATATTTGGCTGCCAAGCAGAGGGCTAGAAGAGAGGTATACAGGGCAAAGTCTGAGTCATAGAGACTATTACTTGATAACCTAAATCATGGGGAAAGGAAAAATATGATATTTAGGGTGGCAGGTCAGGTGAAGAGGGATATTAACCCGCCCCGTCCCGTCGACGTATGGGTACGTTGGAACGATTTGCATTTGCCAGTCCCGGGGCCATACCAGTACGTCGTGCAATTGCAAGGTCCCTAATTTGCACAATTTTCAATTTTCACACGTGATTTTTCGTATGTATACACGGGACACCTTCCTCTATTCCTCTACAAGATCCCAAGTAGGAACAATGCCTTACACTGCATAACCCCCCCTCCCCCCCTCAAGCCATTGTCTCGGCAATTCATCTGTTACCAGTGACCTGGCCAATAAAGACATTCAGGGCCAGAGTGATTCCCCAATCGATGACAATGTGGAGGACAAGGTTTACATAGCATTAGAGGAAGAAATAGTCGGAAATGATGATCAGGTAATGTGGGAAAAAAAAAATCATGAATGGTGATTAGTTAGTGAGTGAAACAATGCTTATAATGCCTATATTACTGCTTGAAAACCAATATACTCTCATACTACATATAAATTCGTACCAAGTAAATAAATAAATACCGTTTATGAGTGGATAAAATAGTTACCCTCCCATAGAACTCGTTTTCTTTGGTGCCAGCATGTTAGAAAACCCAGTCAGGTAAGGAGGAACTCCTACCTGGATTGAGTATTTTAAACCTCAGGTGAGCGATTTCTCTATGAATTTTCGATTTTTCTCACCAAAAGCGGAGGTTTTAGCCAAAGATTTTTTTTTCGAAAATACCTCGGGACTGGGAGATGTCAGAGGTGCAGAAAACCTCTTGATGTGACGGGTTAAAGATGCATGGAGAGAGCATTATAACCGGTTGTTGAATGAGGAGTTTGACTGGGACAGGGAAGGTTTGGAGCCAGCAGATCCAGTGTCTGGCCGTTGGCCTTTGATTGATGCTGCTACTGTGAGTGAGGCAATAGGCAGGATGAAGGTGGGGAAGGCAGCAGGTGTGTCTGGGTTGACTGACGAAGTGTTGAAGGCCTCAGGCAATATAGGGGTGAGGTTAGTCACTGCCCTGATAAATAGGATTATTTATGAGTGTGTTGTCCCAGATCATTGGCTGAAGAGTGTAATTGTATATGTGTATAAAGGGAAGGGTGATGCTCTGGAAAGAGGAAATTAGAGAGGTATAAAGCTTTTAGACCAGATAATGAAGGTAATGGAGAGAGTTTTAGAAGGTATGATTAGAGAAAGAGTGAATATTGATGAGATGCAGTTTGGGTTTATGCCAGGTAGGGGGACCACTGATGGTATATTCATTGTTCGACAGCTTCAGGAAAAATATATTGGTAGGAGAAGGGATCTTTATTTTGTTTTTTGTTGATTTGGAAAGGGCCTTTGACAGAGTCCCTAGAGAGGTGGTGAAGTGGGCAATGAGAAAGCTTGGCTTGGAGGAGTGGCTGGTTAGGGTGGTTATGGCTATAAATGTGGGTGCTCACACCCAGGTAAGAGTGAATGGAGATTTGAGTGATGAGTTTTCCGTGAATGTTGGTGTGCATCAGGGTTCATTCTTGCGTCCCATGTTGTTTATCATGGTACTTGAAGCCCTTTCACGTGACTTTAGAAACGGACTCCCGTGGGAGTTGTTGTATGCTGATGATTTGATGTTGATTGCAGAGAACTAAAGGGAGGTGGAGGAAAGGTTTAGGAAGTGGAGAGATGTTATGGGGCACAAGGGTTTAAGGGTAAATGCAGATAAAACAAAAGTGATGATATCTAGGGTTGGTGGCGGTACTGTCAAAGGCGAGAGAGAGTGGCCATGTGCAGTTTGCCACGAGGGCGTAGGAAGTAATTCCATCTTGTGCAGTGTTTCTGATAAATGGGTGCATAAGAGATGTAGTGGTATCAGAGGTAGACTGCGAGAGAATGCTGACTTTATGTGTATGGCGTGTCGGGATGAGCAGGTGGAGATTGTCAGACGTGAAAGGATTGAACTTGCTGGTTAATCTCTTGAGTGTGTGGAAGAGTTTTGTTATTTGGGAGACATGTTGTGTGCTGGAGGTGGGGCTGGAGCTAGCTCTGTGGCTTGGGTGAAAAGTGGTTGGAAGAAGTTCAGGGAACTCTTGCCTCTCCTGACATTGAGAGGACTCTCCCTACGTGCTAAGGGGTCTTTGTATGCAGCATGTGTTAGGAGTGTAATGCTGTATGGTAGTGAGACCTGGGCAGTGAAGGAGGAAGATATTCGCCAGCTCAGACGTACAGAAATGACAATGATTAGGTGGATGTGCAGTGCGTCACTGCGTCCAAGGCCTGGAGGGGCTGGGTTTACAGTGGAAGAGTTGAGAGGTAGGATGGGACTGGAGTGTATTGGTGTTGTGATGAGGAGAAGTAGATTGAGATGGTTTGGACATGTGGAGAGAATGGGGGATGATAATTGGGTGAGGAAGGTGAGAAGTGTTAATATTGGGGGTGGGGTTATGAGGGGTAGACCGAGAAAGACATGGGGCGAGGTCATTAAGTGTGACCTCAGGGTTAAGGGACTGAACAGGGAGGCTGCAATGGATCGTGCAGCGTGGAGAGCCGCCATTAGGTGACCAAGGCCGACACATGCAAGCATGTTGGAGCCTTTAAAAACGAAAAAACGAAAACGAACAGAATATGAAACTCCTCCCCAGGCGTAACCGAACAACCACAGCCTGAAGGAGAGACCAGACAGTAGGCTACAGCAAAGTAGAGGACGGTCACCTCGAGTATCACTGTCCATAACAGCTGGTGAGTGGAGAACTGTATATCCTCTTAGGGCAGGGAGAGTCTTGTTTCTGACCATAGTCTCCTGAAGGCAAATACAGAAGATGAAACTCTGATGCGGGCAGTTGAAGTTCCTCCCAATTTGCTTAAACACCTCAACAGGTCCACTGTGGAGCAGCTATTACAAGACGAGGCATGGCAGGGTATCTTCACGCAAATGATAACAGAATTTTGCTACAGCTCCTAAAGAATGTCATGAAAGATGGGTTACATACTCTGCAGCTACACTTAACCGTCCAAAACCCTGAGTTGCTGCAGATGGGATTTTGTGGGGAAGGTTCTTAACTTACTACCATTCATCTATCATGTCATAGTACCAGAGATCATAGGACCCAACCTGGGGTTCCCTCCTTATTCATGTTTTGAAAATGCACCAAACTGTTACCCCAGGGTAACAATGGTTTCTGCTGGGTTAAACTTAGAAATCTCGTGAAATAGAAAACAAAAGCATTTGGGGGCCAAATGCTAATCACTGGCAAAATATCTTGGACCCTAATTATAAGAAAATATCTCTATGTCTTGCTAAGATATTCGCCAAAATGCAGTTTGATGTATGACGGCTGGTATTCAGTCACCTTTGATCAAATCCTAACCAAAAGTTAATCACTTATGTCCATCCACGCAATTGTTGTTTCATTATGGTTTGGTGAATATTCTTCCACAACTTTTAGATATTTCAGGAACACACACACACACACACACACACTTGATATACTTCCAAAGGAAATATATGAAGTGGTCAGAGCCCTGAGGAGTTTGCTGTATTAGCAGATGACAGGAGCTGCGTCGGGTAAACAGACGAGACCAGGGTAAATTCCGACAATGACGAAACGGACACGCTAAACTGTAAGTAGAAAAGTATATTTCTATAAGATGGCCTACTCTCAAGAAGTGCAACTAGGTAAGAGGCAGGAAAACAGTAAAAAACAAAATGATGACTACACAGACCTGGTGGAACTGGTTACATTTAATAAATTAGCTGAGAAAGTGAACAGATTGGAAGAAACTTTCAAACTGGAATTGGATGAAATAAGGAAGGAATTGTACCAACAAATGGGGGGAAAATGAGGAACTGGTAAACGAATTTAACAGAAAAGATGCAACAATAGGTGACCCACAAGCTGAGGTAGACATTCTGAGGAAGAAAGCAAACGAAGTGGGAAATACAGTAGTCACCCATGAAAGAGTTTTGGTAGAGTACAATGATGATTAACATATAATTAGACAAGCAGGTGATCTGGCAGAGCAGAATAGAGACAATGATAACTCAGGCGAATTAAATTATGAGAAACTACACAGAGGAAGTACAAATTAAACGGGCAGAGGTAGCCAAAACAAGTCAAGCTCCAAAAAACAAGATTGAAGCAAAGGCCATGACAAAAGAGGTGATAGACATCATAAGGAAGAACCCAAGGCTGATAAAGGAAATAGCTGGGGTTTACAGATTTATAGTCATCACTGGTAGAGGTGAAGAAGAAATAAGAAACAATCACCAGAGACAACAAAGTGGTGGTAAATATATTGAACATATTGAAAGTAGTATCAGACGTAATCTGTGAGAAAGATGCAGAGGATTTTAAGAGATTTTGGAAATATTAGAGAAACAGGTCAAGGCCCCTCAAGGTGTGAACACTCTACAAGAGTTATCAAAAAATGCTAACAAAATTAACCCTTTCATACACGGGGGCCCGGTGAAGAACACAACCGCTCGCACTCTTTCAAGGCAGGATTCGGCCAAGGGAAATCCAACCACTCACTCTCTTTTGACTCAGGATTCGTCCAAGTGAAATCAACCGCTCACACTCTTTCGAAGTAGGTTGAGTCCAACCATATATTTTGCTGTATTTTTTTTTTTTTTTTTCATAACAAGTTGTTCTTTGATCTTCGTAATGAATGAAAAAAAATAAAAAAAGGAGTGACCATATTTTATCATTCACTTATTTATTCAGTGCTCATTTACTCTCAGACATATAAACATTTTGGCAATGATTATAGAATATTGTAAAGCATTTATCTGCGATCCATTTCGTAAAAAAATGACACTTCTAGCTATACTAGATTTTTTTTTTATGGCATCCGGAATAACAATAGTCATTCATCACACCTGGCCGCGCTGAATGAACTGTTTGGTATCATTTCATTCTCGCCCGCCCAGGCCTCACACTCCCTGCATTCCTCACTCAGTGATTTGTGCGGCATCGAAAAATGATTAGTCATTTCAATCCCCTGCCTTAATTTTTTACTGTATTGTTATGAAACAGATACATGTTACAAATTAATAGATGATCTTCCTAATGAATAAAAAAAAATGAAGGATATAAAACACTATACTTTGTCGTTCAGTTATGTAATTATTTACACTCTGACATATATACAGTACTCACACACTGTATTTTTTTCACAAAGAGTAAATGAATACATTACTGAACGACAAAGTATGGTGTTTTATATCCTTCATTTTTTTTTTTTCATTCATTAGGAAGATCACTTATTCATTTGTAACATGTATCAGTTTCATAACAACACAGTTAAAACTTAGGGCAAGAGACTGAAATGATTGTAATCATTTTTTCGATGCCCCACAAATCACTGAGTGAGGAATGCGGGAAGCGTGAGGCCTGGGCGGGCGAGAATGAAATGACATCAAACAGTTCACTCAGAGCGGCCAGGTGTGATGAACGACTATTGTTATTCCGTATGCCATAAAAAAAAATTCCAGTATAGCTAGAAGTGTAATTTTTTTACGAAATGGATGGCAAATAAATGCTCTACCATACTCTATAATCATTGCTGAAATGTTTATATGTCTGTGAGTAAACTGGGGAAAGCCCCAGGAATTGATGGAGTGTGTGGTGAAATGCTGAAGCATGAGTGAGAGATAGCAGTAGAATGGATGTGGAAGGTGTGCAGATTGGCCTGGGAGGAAGGTAGAGTCCCGGAGGATTGGAAGTCAGGTATAAGTATTTCCTTGTACAAAGGAAAAGGGGAAAAAGAAGTGTGTGGTAATCATAGGGGCATTTGTCTTCTTGGTATAATGGGAAAAGTGTATGGTAGGTTACTTACTGACAGAGTTAGAGAAAGAACAGAGGAATTAGTTGGAGAAGAACAGGGAGGCTTTAGGAAGGGAAGAGGTTGTGTAGATCAGATATTCATTCTTAGATCTTTAGTGGAAAAGTTTCTAGAGAAGGGAAAGAAGTTGTATGCGGCTTTCATGGATTTGGAGAAAGCATATAACAGGGTCGATAGACAAGGATTGTGGAAAGTATTAAGAATATATGGAGTAGATGGGAAGTTGTTGAATTCTGTGAAAAGTATGTATGACGGTGCTAAGGCTGCAGTGCGTGTTGATGGTGAACTGAGTGAATTTTTCTATTTGAAGGTTGGGTTGAAACAGGGATGTATCATGGCTCCATGGCTGTTCAATCTGTACTTAGATGGGGGTAATAAAGGAGGTACAAGGTAGGGTAGTTGATGTTGGAGTGGCCCTGGTGAGAGAGGGTATTGTATTTGCAGATGATACTGTGTTGTTGAGTGAAGACGAAGGGAAGCTGCAAGGCTTGGTGGATGAGTTTGGGAGTGTGTAAGAAACGGAATCTAAAGGTGAATGTAGAGAAGAGTAAAGTGGTCTTTGAGAGAGGTGAAGTCAGTGAATGTACAGCGAGGTTGGATGGTGAGGAATTGGAAAATATGAGTATGCTTAAGTACTTGGGTAGTTTGATGAGTAAGGATGGAGGTTTGGAAGATGAAGTGTTTGAAAGGGTACAGCAGGGAAGAAAGGTTGCTGGTTCCTTGAAAGTAGTGATGAGAAACAGGGAAGTGAGCATGGAAGTGAAAAAGTTACTACATGACAGTATTGTGATACCAACTCTAACGTATGGAATTGAAGTTTGGACGTTGCTGGAAGGACACAAGTCAAGAGTGAGAGCAGTGGAAATGAGTTATTTAAGAGAAGCCTGTGGAGTCACATGGAGAGACAGGCTGACAAATGAGGATATAAAGGAGCGTTGTGGTGTGGATGTGAATGTGATAGGCAGCGTTAGGAGGAATGCACTGAGGTGGTTTCGCCATGTGGAGAGGATGGAGGGTGAAAGACTGACGAAGAGAGTGTATGTGAGTGAGGTGGTGGGGGGGAGAAGGAAGGGGAGGCCGAGGATGAGATGGAGGGATGAGGTGGAGAGGTATATGAGAGAGGGTGTGTGTGAGTTGGGAGCGGGGCAGTGAAATGGCGGGGGACAGGGCGACGTGGAGGCGATTTGTTTCTGGCCACCCCGAACGGGATTAAGGCGTCTGGCAATTGATAGATAGATAGAGTAAATGAGCATTGAAAAATTAAGTGAATGATAAAATATGGTAGTTCCTTTTATTGAGATATTTTTCGTTCATTAGGAAGATCATTCATTAATCTGTAACATAAACCAGTTTCAAAACAATACAGTTATAATAAGGGCGGGGGAATGAAATGATTGAGATCAGTTTCTGACACCCCATGAATCGCAGAATGAGGAGTGTGGGAGTGTGAGGTCTGGGCTGGACAGACACTGTCACTCAGTACTTGGAAGTGGTTGGACACAGGTGGCGTCGGGAGAGTGCGAGAGGGTTAAGGAATCAGAGTAGTACAAATAAGTGCGGATTAAAAGGTGCCTGACTCAAGAGAAATGGGGATTACTAAAGGAAAAGAGAGAAGAAGCAAAAAGAAAGATGATGCAAGATCAGATGAAGAGAGAAGTATTTGTTTCATAAAGTAGTAGGATAGCATGTAAAAAAAAATGGCACATAAACAGCAGGGATAAAATAAAAGCAAAATAGTAGACTCAGCCAATGTCAAATATGATGTAAACAAAATGCCTAAGTTAATATACTCAAATGTAGTTGGAATGGTACCCAAATTATTAGAGATAAAAGACTATATCATAGAAAATGAGCATCATATTATGTGTATAACAGAAATAATAATCACCTCAGGGATATCAAAGGACTCTTAAAATTTGGATGAGTACAATATTTGGCGAAATGACAGAAATGTTAAGAAAGGAGGAGGAGTTATGATACAAACAGAGAAAAGACTCCAAGTAAAAGAGATAGAAATAGACATACCCTCATCAGTTGAATTAGTTGCAGTAGAGATTAGTACTCATCGTTTTTTGTTTTTAAAGGCTCCAACATGCTTGCATGTGTCGGCCTTGGTCACCTAATGGCGGCTCTCCACGCTGCATGATCCATTGCAGCCTCCCTGTTCAGTCCCTTAACCCTGAGGTCACACTTAATGACATCGTCCCATGTCTTTCTCGGTCTACCCCTCATAACCCCACCCCCAATATTAACACTTCTCACCTTCCTCACCCAATTATCATTCCCCATCCTCTCCACATGTCCAAACCATCTCAATCTATCTCTCCTAATCACAACACCAATACACTCCAGTCCCATCCTACCTCTCAACTCTTCCAACGTAAACCCAGCCCCTCCAGGCCTTGGACGCAGGGACGCACTGCACATCCACCTAATCATTGTCATTTCTGTACGTCAGAGCCGGCGAATATCTTCCTCCTTCACTGCCCATTTCTCACCACCATATGGTTTAATAACTGTGGCAAATATATATATGCCACCCAAGACAAACATGTGGGACAGAGGTGATTATGAAGACCTGGCAGAAAAGATATTTCAGAGTTTAAGAACCCTACTACAAAATTATTCTAATGGGAGATTTTTACAGTTATATACACTGGAATACACTAGATGTAAAAAGCCATGAAAGTTGTTGGGATCAAAAGCATTTGGATCTTATACAGGAATGCATTCTAACACAATATGTAAACGAGAACACCAGAAACAGGGGACCAGAAGACCCCTCATTACTAGATCTCATAATCACTAGGCATGAAAATGAAATTGACAATATAATCTGTTACACGGCATTCAGCAAAAGCGATCATACAGTACTAGATTACAATTTCAGGACAGCATATGATATAGTTAGAGGTAATGGAAATTACAAAAAGGGGCTAAACTATAAGAAGGGAAACTATCATGACCTAAAGAAGTATTCCAACGATACAGAGTGGGAAAAGGAGCTAAGAGGACAAGATATAAATGTTATATATAAATAATTCTGGTGATTTTTATGAAACAGGAGTCCAAAATTATGTCTCATTGCACAAATACCCGGTACTAAGGATAAAAAAATGGTTTAATACTGTAAAATTGCGAAAGAGAAAAGAGATTTGCTGTGAATCAGATACACACGACATAAATGTAAGAGAGCATATAACAACTACAAGCAGGCAAGAATTGATTATACAAGGATAAGGAGAGAAGCTCAAAGGTAGTATGAGGAAGACATTGTAAATGAAAGTACAGATCAGCCGAAATTGGGTTACAGCTACATACGAAGCAGATCAAAAGTAAAAGATAAAGTACCATCGACCATGGATGAAGGGAAAATCTGTATCAATGAAGAAGATATTTGTGAAGTACTAAACATAAATTTCCGGTCAGTTTTTACTAAAGAAAGACAAACAAGCATTCCCACACACACATTAACAAATATACGTATAACAAGACAAGAGGTCCAGAAAGTGATGAGGAAACTAGACAGGGGAAAATCCAATGGCCCTGACGAGTTTTCATATTGGGTATTACAGGAATGTGCAAAAGAGTTAAGCAGTCCATTACAATTAATATTCAAAGAATCCTTAAGACAAGGAAAGCTACCTGATATTTGGAAGAAAGCAAACATTGTTCCCCCTTTCACGAAAGGAGTTAGACAAAATCCACTTAACTACCAACCAGTATCACCTACCAGCGTCGTAAGCAAGATGTCAGAAAAAGTAATACAAAGAATTAGGTAAATCACCTGGAAAAACAATATGATAACTGAAAGACAGTTTGGTTTTAGAAAGGGAAAATCATGTGTTACCAATCTATTATGTTACTATGACAGAGTTGCAGAAATGATACAGAAAAGAGATGGCTGGGTAGACAGCATATATTTGGATTTCTAGAAAACATTTGACAGAGTACCACACAAAAGACTTTTATGGAAACTGTACAATCAAGGAGGAATCCAAGGTAAACTGTACGATTGGATGCAAGATTTTCTCAGTAAAAGGGAAATGAGAACAGTGCTATGGGGAAATTACTCGTCACGGAGACATGTGACAAATGGAGTTCCACAGGGCTTGGTGCTGGCACCAGTTATGTTTTTAGTATATATAAATGACATGGACAGCAACATTGGAAATGGAAGCTACCTAAACATGTTTGCTGATGATGCAAAAATACAAAGGGAGATTACACAGACTCTTGCACAGAGCTACAAGAGGAATTAAATAAGCTTCATGAATGGAGCAATAGATGGCAAATGGAATTCAGTGTGGACAAATATTATGTAATAAAATTTGGTAAACGTGAAGAAAGACCAGACTGGGACTAGAAATTAGGAAGCTCATCCCTACACACATCAGAAAGGGAAAAACATTTAGGCATGAGTATCAATGACAGACTATCACCGGCTGACCACATAAATGAAAAAGTAAGGAATATGTACACTCTGCTTGCTAATATGATGGTAGCATTGAACATACATAAATGAAGACGTGCTGAGAAAGATTGTAGCATTCATTAGACCAATTTTGGAGTATGCATCAGTAGTTTGGAATCCACATCTCAAAAAACACTTAGATAAGATTGAAAAGGTATAAAGGGCAGCTACAGGATGGGGACCAAGTTTAAGGGACCTAAGCTATGAAGAAAGACTCGAAAAATTAAACCCACCAACACTACAGGAGAGAAGGAAAAGAGGAGACATGATTATGTAATATAAATGCATTACTGGAAAAGAGAAAATGAACGTAAATGGGTACCGTACATAACCTATGGGAAAGCAACATCAAGAGGACACAGCAGGAAACTGTTCAAAAAGAGAGGTGATAAAGACAAGGAAATTTAGTTTCCCAAACAGAGCAGTTGATCAGTGGAATGCACTACCGAATGAAACAGTGTGCCAAAATAATTCATAAATTTAAAGACATGTATTATAAAAATGGTTCAAAACACGGGACTGTACGAGGTTGACTCATTCCTGTAAACATACAACTAGGTAGGAACAAGTAGGTACGAACACACACACACACACACACACACACACACACACACACACACACACACACACACACACACACACACACAATCTATCGCCTCGCCTTGCTAAAATTGGAAGATAAAAATCATTACTTGTCTGTAGCCTCCCAGCTCCGTTTATGGGTCTGGTAACAGTGTGTGTTATGAAGAAGTATGTATATCAAACTCTAATACCAGATTTATGTTAAATAACCAGCATGTGAAGAGAAAACCATGATGTAAAACGGATATATAACTGATCTACTTACAGTATGTTGTTATTTTCCTCTCAACACAACCCAGTGACTAAGTTACTTTTATTATAACAGCCTTGTTACTCCATCTGAATCGGTTGTTGATACCCCTCCAGCGACGATGCCACATGATACGTTAGGCATTTTTTTTTTCTTTCACGTATAAGGTCTGTTGTATCTGGAATCATCTTCCAGCACAGGTAGCTGACACTTCGTCAACAGAGCAGTTCAGGGTTATACCAGACCTGACTTTGTTGTTCATTGAATATTTCTTCTAATTTCACAGTCTATCTTTTTTCCCTCGGGTTAGTTATACTTCCTTTTACGTGCCCGTTCCGCAGGGGGAGGAGGTGGGTGGAGAGATCCTTCATCTCTGCTATACTTTCGCCACACGAATTGAGTAACAACTTATATCTGGTAAATTCATTCATGGTACCTCTGAGGTACAGGTCGTAAGACCTTCTGAGATGTTACTTCTTGGAAAGCTCCCCCCCCTCCCCCTCTCTCTCTTTGTGTTTGTTTAAGAAGGATTTCCTATAATGTGTTTTCCCAGGGATCTTAGAGGCGAAAATCAGTGAAATCTGGTTTTACAATGACTTTATCTGGGTGGCATAACAGGTGAAGTTTAATTTGATGACTAAAATGCACAGGCATTTTTAATGCTTTATATAGGCATTTTATCAGCATAAACTAATAAATGAAGGATTTTGCAAGAAGTGTTAACGGAATGTTAATGTGCTCGTAGGAATAGGTTTGTAAACAGTTATGTCAGTCCGTGGCAGGTGGCTTTTGAAAACGTGACATATACAGTACTTCAGATGTAGCCCAAACGTGTTATTCATTGAAATTTATACCTGTATTCCCCAGTAACAGTGGAGATACATGGGAATATATCAGACGGCTATATAGTTCACATTAGTCATATGTAAGCCTATGTACCGAAGAATTATCATCAAAGTTCAAAACATGAAAAAAATGCTTTACATCAAAAGATTATGAATTTTGAGGATTGTTGGCATTTACTTGTATACAGGTAATGTGATGTGGTTCATGTTTGAACCAAAGCTATATGAATTAAATGAGATAATCTGTTCCAAAGATGACTCCGTTCAGCGATTAAACACCAGTGTTTTACGTAATTGCTGAATGTAACTAGAAAATATATTAACATTCATATTATTTAAAAAGTGTCTTTTTTATATTTTCACCCTGTAACAAAGCAAACATTCTTTTCAGATGCATTATACAGTATATAATATAGATAATTTTCCAGCATTAAAAAGTATAGGATCTCATTTCATTGCACTAAGATATCTGTTTTTTTTTTTTTTGCGAAATACTGCACTAATTATCGTATTTGTACGATTCACATGCACCGTACCATTTTCCACAAAGAGGAAGAAAAGGATAAATTGGGGACGAAGAGCAAGTTCCTAATAATAAAGAAGTAATTACTGACAGTGTGGCCTGACTGTTCAAAAGCATGCTACATAAGAAGAAGCAGCGACCACATTGTTTTAGGCCACGTTACGGTATATCAAAATAGTCCAAACAGCCCGATAAAATGTGGTGATGGTACCACTGAGTACGAGGGACCGGTACAGTATTCTTAGCAGTTATCTTAGTTACAGCCCGAGCAGCCACTTTTCTTTGAATGAGAGACAGGAGTGACCAGCCTAGATTGATGCATTATATTTAATGGTTTTGCTATATAGAGTTGTAGAACAGACTATTAAATCGATTCTTAACATGTTGTATTGGCATTATGCACTGTACATGTATCGCTGTGCGTATAACTGGTGACTACGCATAAATTCAGTGTGTCCAATGCATTAGAATACAGAAGAGTAAATGTCAATGTTATAATAGTGTTGGTTAAGAGATTCCTACAAGGCTTACATAAAAACGAGAACATTCACTACAATAGGACCTGACGAAGTCTATTTTAGTCCTTCCACGACTCACTACTGCAATTTCCTGTTTTCAGGCTGGTCTGTATGAGCTGTGGAAAAAGGAAGCAATGGAAGCCGCTGCACGTGAAAGTCGAATGAAACAGAGGGAAGAAATAAAACAGCATGGGCAGGATAGAGCAGAACACAGCCAAACTAATATCAAGAGTCTGTCTATTATCCATGTGCAGGGACCTCTGCTGCTTCTCCTGGTGGGCATCACCCTGGGCAGTGTGGCCTTTGTAGTGGAGAGGCTGCTGGTGTCGGAGCCTCACCCTTCACATACACCTGGACCTACGAGACAAACATGAGCCTGATTAATGTTTCATATGACTCCCGCTGGCAGATAATTTATTGACATATAGCAACCCGTAACATAATTTAGTATCTGACCTCTTCAGCCTTAGAACATCATTATTGTTGCATTCATAATATTAGTAATCATCTGCAGGAAAAGTGTATGGTAGGATACTTATTGACAGAGTTAGAGAAAGAACAGAGAAATTAGTTGGAGAAGAACAGGGAGGCTTTAGGAAGGGAAGAAGTTGTGTAGATCAGATATTCATTCTTAGATCTTTAGTGGAAAAGTTTCTGGAGAAGGGAAAGAAGTTGTATGCGGCTTTCATGGATTTGAAGAAAGCATATGACAGGTTGGATAAACAAGGATTGTGGAAAGTGTTAATAATATATGGAGTAGATGGGAAGTTGTTGAATGCTGTGAAGAGTATGTATGATGGTGCGAAGGCTGCAGTGCATGTGGATGGCGAACTAAGTGAATTTTTCTCTTTGAAAGTTGGGTTGAAACAGGGATGTGTCATGTCTCCATGGTTGTTCAATCTGTACATGTATGGGGTAATAAAAGAGGTACAAGGTAGGGTAGTGGATGTTGGAGTGGCCCTGGTGAGAGAGGATAGTGTTTGGAAACTCCCTGTACTGTTGTTTGCAGATGATACTGTGTTGTTGAGTGAAGACGAAGGGGAGCTGCAAGGCTTGGTGGATGAGTTTGGGAGAGTGTGTAAGAAGCGGAATCTAAAGGTGAATGTAGGGAAGAGTAAAGTGATGGTCTTTGAGAGAGGTGAAGTCAGTGAATGTACAGCGAGGTTGGATGGTGAGGAATTGGAAAATGTGAGTACGTTTAAGTACTTGCGTAGTGTGATGAGTAAGGATGGAGGTTTGGAGGGTGAAGTGCTTGAAAGGGTACAGCAGGGAAGAAAGGTTGCTGGTTCTTTGAAAGCAGTGATAAGAAACAGGGAAGTGAGCATGGAAGTGAAAAAGTTACTACATGACAGTATTGTGATACCAACTCTAACGTATGGAAGTGAAGCTTGGACGTTGTTGGAAGGACACAAGTCAAGATTGAGAGCAGTGGAAATGAGTTATTTAAGAGGAGCCTGTGGAGTCACATGGAGAGACAGGCTGACGAATGAGGATATAAAGGAGCATTGTGGTGTGGATGTGGATGTGATAGGAAGCGTTATGAGGAACACACTGAGGTGGTTTGGCCATGTGGAGAGGATGGAGGGTGAAAGACTGACGAAGAGAGTGTATGTGAGTGAGGTGGAGGGGGGAAGAGGGAGGGGAGGCCGAGGATGAGATGGAGGGATGGGGTGGAGAGGTATATGAGAGAGGGGGGTGTGAGTTGGGAGCAGGGCAGTGAAATGGCGGGGGACAGGGCGACTTGGAGGCGATTTGTTTGTGGCCACCCCAAACGGGATTGGGGCGTCTGGCAATAGATAGATAGATAGATAGATCTGCAGGAAACATGAATAATGTAGAAATGGCGTCCAGGGGTAGCCTACACAGTGTATTAATATTGCATTTTTAGTCCAAAGAAGAAAAAACTAGTTCACAAGTCCTTTTACTCTTATGAGGTGTATGTAAAGTCTGAATCAGAAAAAAATAAAAACAGATTTGTTCACATTATTGTTGTTTTGTCTAACAGCTCGTAACAGAAAGGTGTTAACAATTATTCTCGCAAGTTTTAGGCAATGAATATACTATAAAGTGAAAGCGACATGACCCTAATTTTTTACGTACTTTTTACCATTTTATTTGTAGCATAAAATACAGATGCGTTTTTTATTCTTCTTCACCCTTCATGCATTGAATTGGTGACAGCACAGCAAGATAGAAATGTTTTGTTGTCATATGACAAACCTATAATCGAGAGGTATTAAAGAAGGAAGCCTTCATGATGTGACATCGATATAATTGGGCAGTTTCACTGTCTTCCTATAAACGTCCCTTAACACCCTGTCTCGCGAAATGGCAATGCTGGATCTCAATAAAAGGAGAGCTATAAAATTCACTCTATTGAGTTCATATTCAGATGAACCTGCGGCAACAAAAACAGCAACAACAACAAAATCATCACCACCACTATGAACCACCACTACCACCACCACCACCACCACCGCCAACAACAACAACAACAGTATCAATGAAGCAGATGCTTCAGATAAAGACATCAGGTATTTCAGAATCAACTCTTAGACATACAAGTAACTACTGCCACTGTTGCTCACGACGACTAAGGAGAAGACCCACCTACAGTACTGAACATTCACAAATGTAGTAAACATATGGACCATACGGGATTTTGATAAAATCAGGTACCATGTAGGGATTCGCAAGGGTTAATAACTTCCGTGATAAATCCTTAGGATGCTACACTGAAACATCAAATGGGGCTTAATAAAGCTGAGTTCCTTGCTTAAGAAAATCCTTAGTCGCTAAAATGAGGCTTCGTTACAATGAACCTCCTTGAGTGTGAATTCCTTAGGGCCACGTCAGACTTTCTCCTCCAATTCCACCTTAGACGATTCCCGTGCTTTCCTCCATCACTTCCCCCCTCTGACTTCCTCATGGCTGACATTAAAATTTCGTCATCTGATGTATTTTCTGTCATCACAGAACTCAATACTAATAAGGCATACGGGCCTGATGGAGTCCCTCCTGTTGTTCTCAAGAACTGTGCTTTGGTGCTTACACCCTGCCTAGGCAAACTCTTTCGCCTTTGTCTATCAACTTGTACCTTTCCTTCTTGCTGGAAGTTTGCTCTCATTCTGCCAGTCCCAAAGAAGGGTGACCATTCACAACAATCTAACTATTGTCCAATTACTTTAACATCCTGAAACCCAGAAGTTTTCGAGTCGATTCTTGATAGAAAAATTTTAAAGCATCTCTCCTATCACAACCTTCTTTCTGATCATCAGTATGGGTCCCATCAGGGACACTCCACTGGCGATCTTCTCACCAACTTTAAGACTCCTGGTCATCCTCCTTTCGGGACTTTGGCGAAAGCCTTGCCATTGCATTTGGCATCTAAAAGGCTTTCGATCGAGTCTGGCATAAATCTTTAATTTCCAGACTGCCCTCTTACGGTTTCTATCCATCTACCTGTGCCTTCATCTCTAGCTTCCTTTCGGGTCGTTCTATACTCGCTGTTGTAGACGGCCATTGTTCTTCTCCTCGATCTATCAATAATGGTGTTCCTCAGGGCTTTGTCCTATCACCAACTCTCTTCCTTTTATTCATCAATGACCTTCTAAGCTGTACATCTAACCCTATCCACTCATAAGCTGATGACTCCACCCTTCACCTTTACATTCGGTTCCCGCAACGTCCATATCAGCAGTTACTTCAAGAAATAAAGGATGAGGCTATGTCACACCTAATTTCTGATTGGCTCGTATCTCTGACTGTGGTAAAAATAATCTTATTGTTTTTATAACGTTTAATAATATCAGCTTAATCCAGCATCATCCTTGAACATGCTTGGGGTTTCATTTACTCGTGACTTATCTTGGAAAGATCATATTACATCCATTGTGAAATATATTTCCAAGACATTTGGTGTGCTAAGCCAACTCCGTTCATTCTTTACCCCTGCACAATTGTTGACTCTATACAGGGGTTTTATCTGCCCTTGTGTGGAGTACAACTCATGTGTGAGGAAGCTCCCCACATACAGCTCTTCTCCATAGGGTGGAGTCTAAGGCTTTTCGTCTCATTAACTCTCCTCCTCTTACTGACTCCCTTCAACCTCTGTCTCTTTGCCGCACTGTTGCAACTTTATCTCTTTTCTGTTCTACTTCAATGGTCACTGCTTCTCTGAACTGCCTGCATGCATTCGTCCACCTCTTCGACGGGCATGTAGCACCCGTCTAGCAGCAAACTCTCATCCCTTTTCTGTCGAACTCTCTCATGCAAGAGTTAACCGTTACTCCCAGTCCTTCATTATGCAACAGGTCAACTCTTGAACTGTCTGCCTCTGTCTGAATTTCCTGCTTCCTATGATCTCCAGTCTTTCAAACGCAGTGTGTCCAGGCATCTCGAAATGATTGGATCTTGAATTTGGCTCTCTCGTATTTTGTTTTCTCTTGGAAGGAACAATAATTGGAGGCCCATGGCCTTTGGTTCCTTCTTCCTCGCAAAAAAAAATACAAAATACAAAAAAACACAGTACGTCTCCCGCACTACAGCAGATGACTTGCACTTTTTTGCCGAGTCGAAATGAATCACTCGACCACCCCACGATCCTCGCACCACACTATAGCGGCTCGACGGTCAAACGACACCCATTTGACACCCATTCGACATCCACTTGACACACATGGTATTCACACATGAGGCTATAAATTGTTTAAAGGCCAGCATTCTCGCTCAACTCTGGCACACTTTCGACAAGATAACTGCAGGATAAGTATGTATTTGGTCGTTAGCCGTACCACATCTTCACGACATGCCCACAGTCATACACGACATACGCACAATTGAGAAACGATCACTACGACCATAGTACGACACACAACTGCCGTACGACCAACTTCGGCCCTTTAACCCCAAATGCACTGGCAATGGACAGCCGACCCCCCCCGGGTGGCGGGGTTTGATCGTGGTCTGAGTACCTGTAGGAAAATATTAGCCAAAAATCAGAGATTAACCCTAGAACATTATACTTGGTATGGCAGATAGTACTTACATTCAGCTTTCTCCAGAGACAGGTGTTGAGCCTTCGTGGACTACCCAAGGACTTGTGGAGATTTGCAAAGTTGGGTAACCAAATCTTCACTTTCACACCTCCAGCAACCCGGTTTCCCCTCTACCACAGCCTCATTCTGTCACAGTTAACTTTATACTACAACGTACAGGTAGTTTGGAATCCGTATTTGTACAATAAGCACTGAAAATAAGGCTAAAATCAACGAAGCGTACGGCTGACATGCAGCGCGGTGGCGTTCTTCCCGTCACTCAACAAACATTTCCATTTTCACACCTAAAAACATGTATACTACATTATTTTCAATCATATTACTTCCCAAAAGATCACCACAGCGCGCTTTTTATTCTGCCTTACGCCCGTCACTTTATTCTCGTTCCTGTCGGCTGCTCGCACTGACTCGGAAGAGCTAGAACTCGCCATAATGTCACTTTGAAAGCCTGCAGTAAACTGACGCTAAACAGGGGCAAACCATGCAAAAAAAAGCTAGTGTGACAACTGGGGAAACAAGCATTTCCTATTAGCATAAACTGCTTGTGAGAGGAGAGCGCAGATTTACAGTTCTGAGCCAGCTCACAGCCAGGCTGGCCGGGCCGTGGTGGGGGGGGGAGAGGGGAAAAACACGATACTTGGCAACAATGGAGGTCAGTAGTACAAAGGTAAAGTACGCTAATTGTAGCTAAAGGGTGATGGTACTGATAGACAATACCAGGTGGAACATCCTTGCCCGCGATTATTCAGAATTAACTCGAATCGCAAACACGACTATCCGCCGTTGTGTCCTTTTTGGCGAGCGTCGCAAACGCGACGCCCCGCGTTTTAGGGGTTGAATATAGGGGGAGGGTCATCCACCCACTTCATTTTACCACCGGAGCTACTACAGACAACATGGAGGCCAACATGGGTGTCCTCAACCAACTTGCCAGCAACATGACAGACGACGAAGCCTATGAAGCCCAATTCAACTACAACCAGATGCTGATAAGCAACTTGAAACTTCAGCTGTGTTGCACCACTGTTGAGTGTGTTGTGCGCATTTTGTGTGTGTCGTGTGCACATCCAACAGAGCTCCTGCACCTATCCTGTGGGATGTATGCAAATTGGGTGTTTGTCATTGTAATGCTAGGTGTGTTAGGTTCGGCTTCCAGTTCCTTAAATGCCTAACGTATAGTGGGGCTCTCTTTCAAGCCCGGGGCTTGGACAAATAAGAGAGAGGCAGGACACAAAAACTCCAGGCAATAACCTTACACCAGTATTACTGATGTCAGACAGGGGAATTAGCAGGTGTTACAGACACGATATATTGGCCGATTATAAACTCTTATAATTAGATAGGGTTAACAGTATCTCGCAGGATACTGTTTGGGAATACAGTGACAACAACACTAGAGGTGGAATATTCTAAATTGGTATAGTCTAGGGTCTCTAAGCGAGTGGAGATGCTAGAGCTATTTCTCACTGGGGGGGGATGTAAGGCACTGGGGTCTAATTATGATTATGGTAGTAAGAGGTAGAGTCTAATGGTAGTGTGTTTACATTGTTATTTACTACTCTTAGGTTGCTTTTGATCAATTACCATCACTCACTCCACTGCTTTGGTGTTCATCTTATTACTGTATGGTAGTTCACTGTGTCTATTCTTCTTTCCAACACTTTGGTCTATCACTGTCAATTCACTATTCCACCTCGTCACTGCACAGTTACAGTCACTATGGTCAATCTGGCACCAAGGGTGCAGCTGAGGGGGACACACAGAGGGATTCAATCTAGGCGGACGTGCGACACCGGCGCTCCGTACCAAATCACCACAGCCAGTGGCATTACCTAAATAGTATCTTTGTATGAGTCAAGCTCAGTACGAGGTTAGACTAAATGGTTGTTCATTATTAAAAGGAAAAAAAGAAATATTTAAACAAGACTTGTTCAAACAGGAAATAGAACCAAGACGAAAGAATACGCTGAGTCATCTCTGAGGTTTGTTTAGACTACAACAACACGGAGATTGTAAGTACATGCTTTGCACTTTAAGTATTGCAAAATGGATACATACTTCAGTAAAACAAATTTGGAAAAGAAAAGGGATAAAGGTTAAAAGCAAAATGATGATTTCTACCAAGAACTGGTTGAAGTAGAGACTCACAATAGACTGGTTGAACGTGTAAACAAACCAGAAATGGCTTTCAAAAATGAAATTGATGAAATAAAGAAGCAGATGCATTTGCAAAAGGAAGAAATAGAAAAACTAGGAAGGGAGGCAAATAAGAAAGACACAACCATCAGTGAACTAACAGTGAAACTGAGTACACTTAGGAAGAAAATGAGTGAAATGGCAAGTACAGTAGTCAATCACGAGAGTGTTATGGAAGAGTTCAAAAATGACACAGAGACAATTAGGCAAGTTAGCAGTCTTATTGACCAGAGCAGTGATATTGAGGAGAAGATAACACAAGTGAATGAAGCTGTGCAAAGCTACAAAAATGATGTAGAAACCACGTATGCTGAAATGGTGAAAGTAAAGAAAGACTTATAAACAAGGATGGAGGAAAAAAGCATTAAAAAGGAGGTGAAAAGAATAATCCAAAACAATCCAAAGTTAGTCAGAGATTCAGTAGAGATAAACAAATCAATAGTAATCACTGGTATAGAAGAGGAAGAAGTTAAAAACAAGATCACAAGAGACAAAAAGGAGATGGCAAATGTAATGAGCTTACTGAAAGAAGTATCAGAGGAAATCTGTAGTAAAGACATAGAGGAACACAAAAGGTTAGGGAAATACGAGAAAAGCAAGGCAAGACCTCTAAAGGTGACTTTCCAGAGTGTAAACACTGTGGAAGAGATACTAAAAAATGCAAAGAATCTTAAGGAAAAAGAGGAGTTCAAAAATGTATGGATAAAAAGATGCCTAACACAAGAGGAACTGGAATTACTGAAAGAGAAAAGGGAGGAAGCAAAAACAAAAAATGAGGGAAGATCAGAAGAGGAGAAGAAGAAAATTTTTTTACAAAGTAATAGGATTGCAGGTACGAAAGTGGTACACAAACAGGATGGAAGAAAAAGGAGGAAGGTAGTAGAACCATGTCATGACAAGTATATAAACAAGATGATAAAGTTGATGTACTCAAATGTGGATGGAATGGTATCTAAATTACTAGTAATGAATGATTATGTCAGAGAAAATGAATCACAAATAATATGCCTAACTGAAACAAAATTAATACCAGGGATATCAAATGACATACTAAACTTAGAGGAATACAATATATGGAGAAGAGACAGATATTTAAAAAAAGGAGGAATTATAATATTAACTAAGAAAAATCTAAAAGTCAAGGAAATAAAACTAGATATACCATCACAAGTAGAACTGATTGCAGTAGAGATCGACACATCTGAAGGTAAAGTAATTGTAGCCAATTTGTACATGCCACCCAGATCAAACACATGGGAAAGAGACGAATATGAGGACCTGGCAGAGAGTACAAGTCAGAGTGTAAGATCATTGCTACATAAAATGGAAGAGAAATCGGAAAGAATTATACTAACTGGGGACTTCAATACAAATAAAAATTGGAATACTCTAGATATAAATAGCCAAGAAAGCTGTTGGGACCAAAAGCTCCTGGATCTTGTACAAGAGTTTTTCTTAACGCAACATGTGAGGGAAACCACCAGAAAAAGAGGACTTGATGTACCTTCAGTGCTAGATCAAATATTTACAAGGCAAGAAAATGATATTGACAGTTTAATATATCACCCTCCACTCGGCAAAAGCGATCATGCAGTACTAAATTATAACTTCAGGATAGCATATGACATAGTAAACAGCAATGATAGTTACAAAAAGAGCCTAAACTATAAAAAGGAAATTATCAAGACCTAAAGAAGTATTTCTTAGAAGTTGATTGGGAAAATGAGCTTAGAGGACAAGATTTAAATGCTGTATATAAAAAATTTTGTGAATTTTATGAAATAGGAGTCCAGAAGTACATCCCACAGCACAAAGAAGCAGATAAGAAAATACAGAAATGGTTCAATACAGAATGTAAAAAATCAAAAGAAAGAAGAGATTTGTTGTGGAATAGATACAGAAGACACAATAGTGAAAGGGCGTATAATAATTACAAACAGGCAAGAAACGACTATACAAGAATAAAGAGGGAAGCCCAAAACAGTTTGAGGAGGATATATTAAATAAAAGTAGTGATCAACCAAAGCTGTTTTACAGCTATATCAGAAGCAAAACTAAAGTAAAAGATATATTACAATCCATTACGGACGAGGGAATCACTTATACACAAGAGAAAGATATTTGTGAAGCACTAAATAAGAATTTCCAATTAGCTTTTACAGAAGAAAAAAATTTTGAGAGGGACTATGTGGAACACGCATGTCCACACATACTACCAGATATACAAATAGCAGAAAAAGTAATACAGGAGGAGTTAAGTAGATTAGACAGAGGAAAAGCAAGTGGTCCTGATGAAATTTCATGTTGGGTATTACGAGAATGTGCAAAGGAGTTAAGTAAACCATTATTTTTAATTTTCAAGAAATCCTTGAGTCAAGGTAAACTACCTGATATTTGGAAGAAAGCAAATATTGTCCCCTTATTCAAGAAAGGAAATAGACAAAATCCACTCAACTACCGACCAGTATCACTGACCAGTGTTGTAAGCAAGGTATTAGAAAAACTTATAAGAAAAGCTTGGGTAAACCATCTAGAAGAACACAGTATGATAACAGAAAGACAGTTTGGTTTCAGAAAAGGAAAATCATGTGTTACTAATCTGTTGAGCTACTATGACAGAGTAACAAACACAATACAGGAAAGGGAAGGATGGGTGGACAGTATCTATTTAGATTTCAAGAAAGCTTTTGACACAGTACCACACCAAAGACTTTTATGGAAACTGTACCATCAAGGAGGAATTTGAGGCAAACTGTTTTGTTGGATGCAAGACTTTCTCATAAAAAGAGAAATGAGGACAGTACTAAGAGGAAACTACTCATCATGGAAAGAAGTGACTAGTGGAGTACCACAGGGTTCAGTGCTGGCACCAATCATGTTTTTAGTGTATATAAATGATACAAACAGTAACACTGGAAATGAGAGCTATCTGAATATGTTTGCAGATGATGCAAAAATACAAAGGAGAATTACTAACACAGACTCTTGTAAAGAGCTACAAAAAGAATTAAATAAACTTCATGAATGGAGTAGTACATGGCAAATGGAATTCAATGTGGACAAGTGTCATGTAATCAAGTTTGGTAAAAGTGGAAAAAGACCAGATTGGGATTATAAGTTAGGAAATAAAACCCTATACACATCAGAAAGAGAGAAAGACCTAGGTGTGATTATCAATAACAGACTATCTCCGGCTGACCACATCAGTGAGAAGGTACGGAACATGTATACACTGCTTGCAAATATGAGAATAGCATTCACATACATAAATGAAGACATGCTAAGAAGGATAATAACAGCATTCATTAGACCAACCCTGGAATATGCATCAGTAGTCTGGAGTCCTCATCTCAAAAAGCATATAGACAAGATTGAAAAAGTTCAAAGGGCCGCTACAAGATGGATACCAAGCTTAAGGGACCTAAGCTACGAAGAAAGACTAAATAAACTGAATCTACCAACACTACAGGAGAGAAGGAAAAGAGGTGACATGATAATGCTATATAAATGCATATCAGGAAAGGAGAAAATAGACATAAATGATTACTTAACATATGGAGAAGCATCAGCAAGAGGACACTGCAAAAAACTGCATAAGAAGAGAGGTGATAAAGACGTAAGGAAATTCAGTTTCCCAAACAGAGCAATTGATCAATGGAATGCACTACTGAATGAAATAGTGTGTGCCAAAACAATTCACAAATTTAAGGATATGTACGATAAATATGGTTTAAGACACGGGACAGTACGAGCTTGACTCATTCCTGTAAAGATACAATTAGGTAAGAACAATTAGGTAAGAACAGTTCCGCTACTGACGGGGCTGGGCACGACCAGGAGACTCCGTGCTCAGGGGGCACGGGATCATGCGCAGGGACGTCTGCTCTCATCCGGGGCTGTGGGTGGCGAAGGGTCCCGTACTCTCAGGGCTGGGGACAGGAGTGCGGCCCTCAGGGCTGGGGCCAAACAATTGCCTGAACTGGTCGTTCAGGCTCCTGACGGAGGGGGAGGTCCTCTGCCGTTGAGGTGTAGGAAGTTCTCACCCAGGCATTCTGGGGATGGTCTGGGGTTCCCGACGACTGCGGTCCCCAGGGCTGGGCGGCGCCGACAGGAAGGGGCTGCAGCACCAGTCTGCATCAGGGTCCATCAGATGGGTCGCCTTCAGAACCAGTTGTAGGGAAAAGAGGCCGGGGGAGACTACAGGGCCTCTCCAATACTCTTTGAAGCCCTCTGCATTGGGGGTTGGGAAACAGGCGTCAAGCTTAGGCGGCAGGACGGCTCTCAGCCACTTCCTGCCGTAGGGCCCAGCTACTGGCCATGGCTTCCTAGGGGCGTGGCTACAAGCCGCGAAGGCTCGGCTACTGGCCGTGGCCTGAGAGGGTGAGTGACTGCCAGCAAACCCAGGGACACCTTCGAAGCAGCTACAGGCCGTCTGGTGAAGGCGAGAGCTACTACAGGCCGACTCAAGGGGGACACCTTTGGAGCGGCTCCTGGCCGTCTGATGAAGGCGGGAGCGGCTACTGGCCATCTCCTTCAGCAGGGGTGAGCGGCTACTGGCCATCTCCTTCAGCAGGGGTGAGCGGCTACTGGCCGTCTCAGGGGGAACACCTTCGGAGCGGCTACAGGCCATCTGATGAAGGTGGGAGCAGCTACAGGCTGTCTCCTTCAGGAGGGGTTTGGAGCGGCCGTCTCCCTAAGGACACCTTCAGAGCAATCACAGGTCGTCTCTTGGCGACGGTGGGAGCGGCTACCTCCCGTCTCCTGATTACCCTCAGGATGGCTACAGGCAGTTTCCTTAGCGAGGGGCGAGCGGCTACTGGCCGACTCAAAGAGGAAGACATCTTCAGAGAGGCTACTGGATGTGTCCTGATGAAGGCGGGAGTGGCTACTTGCCGTCTCCTCTGGGGTGCTGGCAGGAGCTTGATAGGCAGCTCCACCCCTTAACTGATTGGTGGAGGCTCACCCGGAAGGTAGTGCAGTATTCCTGGTATGGCGACGGCGGGTGAGCTCCGGGTAATAGTGGCGCGCAGCCCAGGCTGACTTAGGCCGTTGTCGCACCGAGTCCCTGCTCACTGCTACTGCTCCTCCGTGGGCTCCTTGTGGGGGTATCCGGGTGTTCATGGGGGCACTATGCTGTATTCCCTGTGGGGGTGGCTGGGTGTTCCAGGGGGCACTATGCTGCATTTTTCCACCGTCTCCTGGGAAAAAGTCACGTCTCCATGACTGGAGGTGGTAGACTTGCATATCATGGGTGGTGCAGACTGGCTGTAGGTGTCAGAGGAGGGCGTGCCAGGCTGTGGTGGCGGTGTTCTCGTCCTGCTCTGCGTCACAGGTGAGGAAGAGGGTGGATGTGGTGGTGGAAGAGTGGAGGAGTTGGAGGAGATGGTGTGGTCCTCGGACTCGTTGGTTGCGTCTGAGTGACGGTGCCCATACAGCTAGCCGTATCTTCATGGCGGTAGTTGTTGCCCGTGGTGTGGTGTGATGCTGAATGCTTGAGACGGATGGTAGGTGTCGGGTTTTATGCCGAGATAATGCAGCGTAGTGTTTCTGGGGAGTATAGGTGGCTGGGATTTAGGCTTGATGTAGCATGAGGGTGAGGTGGTTTAGGGCAGGGGTGGGAGTGCGATTTTGTGGCGAGGCAGGTGGGGTGGGGGAATGGCTGTATCAGGCAGGTGGGCAGGAGAGGCACCCAGAGCGGGTGTGGTTATTTTGAGGGTCGGTGTGGGTGGTGACATGGGTGTGCGGGGTTGGTGTGGGCGTGAGGCGCATGGGGCACGTGCGGTTGGGTTGGAGGTGGTTGAGGCAGGGGGTGGGGAGTTTGGAGTGGGGGTGGGGGATGCAGTGGGTTGGAGGGGGTGGGGGCGGTGGTGGGTGAGGGTGGAGGTGGAGATGTGGGGGTGAGGGTGGGACACGTGGTGCTGGGCGCGGGGGAGTGGGTGGCTGGTAGAGAAGGGGTGGGGGAGCGACAGGGTGTTGGTGGTGCAGGAGAGTTGTCAAGTGAGGTGTGATGCCGTGTGGTGGCTGGGGAAACGGAAGTGGCAGGGGAGGGGGAGAGGGAGGGAGATGGGGAGGAGATGTAGCATTCGTAGGTAGGAGGGGAGGGTGGCACTGGGGTTGAGGGTGGGACAGGGCATGGGGCCGGGGCAGTGGGGGCAGGAGCGCGGAAGGGGCACATGTGCCAGTTTCGGAGGGTGCGAGGGGCGCTGTGGTAGTTAACAGTGACCTGATAGGGGTTGGGGACCCAAGTGATGGTGTGGGATCCTGTCAAGCAGGGTGCGGGTTTGTGAGGGGTGGGGAGCTGGGCGATCATGACAGTGTCACCTGGTTTGTAGGGGTTGGAGGCTGTGTCGGGGCTGAGGTCTAGGTCGTGTTGGAGGTGGGTCAAATGGCACTTGAGGTGGTGCAGTGGGTCCATTGTGGGAGCGGAGGTGGGTGGTTGCAGATCCTGCCGAAGGGGCAGCAGGAGGGGTGTCTCTCTGAATACTCGCTCATATGGCGAAATTCTGTCCTCTCAGGGGCAGGAGTTGATGCCCCATTGTACGATTTTTACATGGGTGGGCCAGTCACTGTCCTTAGTGGGTTCTATTCGTGTGCGGAGCTGAATCATGAGGGTACAATGGCTGCACTTGCACACTGCATTTTCCTGTGGCCAGTAGGGGGAGGAGTGGGAGATGTTGTACCCGAAAATATTGGCTAGTTCCTCCCAGATCTTATTGGTGCATTCAGGTATCTGAGTGGATCACTTGGGGAATGCCAAAGTAGGGAAAAATGTGCCGAAGGAGGGCATTGGCTACTGTGACAGCTTGGTGTTCCTTCACTGGACAGGCCACGACGAACTTGGAATACGTGTCTATGAACGTGATGACGTATCGATAGCCTGATTTTGGAGGCAGGATCCGTACCACATCAATTGGTAACAGCTGCCAGGGTTTGTGGGCGGTGATATGGCCCGATGGTCCTGCGGAGCATGTAATGTCTTTGCCAAGGGCACAGGAGTGGCAGCTTTGGATGATTTCTTTGGCGAGGGCGCCCAGTATGCGTCGTTGAAAACTTGCAGCAGTTTTTTTGTACCCAGGTGAATGCCTTTGTGAGTGTGAAGGTGTCGTAGGGCATCGAGGGTGGTGTCAGGGACTAGGAGAATATGACTGGAGGGGGTCAAGAGGTGATTGCCCTGCCGATACAGTTTTTTGAAAAGGTGGTGAGGAATCCAAGGGGGTCGCTCCTTGCGGTGCCACTGCTGGAGGAGGTCTGGTTCTGGCTGGGCTGCGTGGATGGGAAGCCGAGAGAGAGCGTCCGTGTTGGTATGGAGTTTGCCGGGAGGGTATGAGATCTCGTAATTGAACTCCTCCAGAGTTTTGCACCCTTCTGATGAGTTGGGCGTTGCGGGTGTCAGACTGTCATAACCACTGGAGGGATTGGTGGTCCATAATGATGGTGACTTGGGTCCCGGAGAGATATGCCCGGAAGTGTTCGAGCGCCCAGATTATGCCCAAACATTCTTGCTTGTTGGCGCCATAGATTTTCTCCGCCTAATTCAGAGTACGGCTGGCACAGGGAATGATGTGCTCGTGGCCCTCTTAGACTTGTCCCAACACAGTGCCTAGGGCAAGGAGGGAGATGTTGGTATAGAGGTGGAAGGGAAGGGCGTAGTCGGGAAAAGCCATGATGGGGGTGGAAACGAGTTTGTCTTTAAACTCCTGGAAGGCAGCTCATCTCTCCTCTGTCCAGAGGAATGGTTCCTCCTTATGGGTCAGCTCGTGGAGTGGTTTGGCGTTGTGGGTAAACCCCTTCACGAAACGGCGGTAATAGGATGTCAAGCCGAGGAAGGCTCTGACGCCGTGTACGTCCTGTGGTGGGGGTATATCCGCAATAGCATGGAGCTTGTCAGGGTTGGGAGATATTCCTGCCTGGGAGATGACATGCCCCAGGAACGAGACGGTTCTGGCAGCTAGAACGCTCTTGGTGGGCAGGAGTTTGAGGCCTGCCTGTTGGATCCTGGTAAAAACCCGGCGGAGGTGCTGCAGGTGGTCGGCCCAGGTTTGGCTGAAAACAATGACGTCATCAAAGTACACGAGGCATCTTTCCCACATGAGACTGCTGAGGACGGACTCCATTAACCTGGAGAAGGTGGCGGGGGCTTTGCAGAGACCGAACGGCAGGACATTAAACTCGTAATGTTTCCCGTTACTAGTCGAAAAAGCAGTTTTACCTCGATCTTCCTGTTGCACGGGAACCTGCCAATACCCTGGGACTGAAGGTCCAGGGTAGAGAACCAGGACACTCCATACTGGGAATCCAGGGAATCGTCTATACGCGGGATTGGAGTGGCGTCTTTGGTAGTTAAGTTGGTGGTAGTCGACGCAGAACCACATTGTGCCATCCTTCTTCCTCACGAGGATGACAGAGAAGGACCAGGGGCTGGTGGAGGGGGAGACGACTCCAGCTTCGATCATCTCCTGCACCTGGCGGTCTTCCTCTTCCCGCTGTTTGAGATTCTTTCGTCAGGATGGCTGTCGGATAGGCAGGCCCGTTGTATGAATTTTGTGAGCCAGGTAGGTGGTGTGTCCGATGTCCGCTGGCCCTGCCGCAAACATATCCTGGAAATCCAGGAGGAGGCGGCGAAGGGTGTCCGACTGATAGGCAGAGAGATGGTTGGGAATGGGGGGCAGGGGGGCATGGGAGTAGGAGGGAGAAGAGGCACAGGGCTCGGCTTCCTCCATCTCATAGATTATGAGCCCTTTAGGGAGGGTGAGGGGTGAAGGGACGAGGTTGGCGATTCGGACTGCCGTACGATGAGGGGGAAGGAAAGTCAGAGGCAGAAGGCAGGCCGAGAGGGTTCCTGGCGGCAGGAGTGGGGAGCATAGGACAGAGGGGCCGGAGGGCCGGTTGAGGGGCACCCAGGCTTCATGATGGGGGGGAATGGTGACGGCAGCAGAAATGGTGTCAGGAAAAGAGGGAGGGGGGGTGGTGGAAGGTAATAAGAGGGGGAGGGGGTAGGGGAGAATAAGAGAGGGAGGGGGGAAGAGGAAGGAAGGGGGGGTGGAGTCTTCCGGCCGGGGCCGTGGCATGCAGGTGCAGACGGGCCGGGGGGGGGAGGGTCGGGCGGTTCACGGAACTGGAGCTGTCTGTTGTGGCAATCTATGGTGGCCCCTAGCTTCTGCAACAGGTCCAGCCCCAGGTACCCGTCGTAATTCCGGCAGGTAGAGTCGAAAATTATAAACTGGTGCTGGGTTGACATCGGTTGGTGGGTGTCGACTCTTAGGTCCCGTGTCTCCCCACTGATGGGCAGGGGGCCATCCCCCACATCCACAAGGTGAGTAGCTGTGGGGTAGAATGGGCCAAAGGTCGATTTGTGGTGGGAGAAGTAATGGCTATAAAGGCAGGATCTGGCTGCTCCCGTATCGGTCAGAAGTCTGGCTTTCGCCCCGTTCAGCTTCATCTTGTGGTAAACTGGGGGAGATACTAAAACTGTGGAAGAGATACTAAAAAATGCAAAGAATCTTAAGGAAAAAGAGGAGTTCAAAAATGTATGGATAAAAAGATGCCTAACACAAAAGGAACTGAAATTACTGAAAGAGAAAAGGGAGGAAGCAAAAACAAAAAATGAGGGAAGATCAGAAGAGGAGAAGAAGAAAAATTTTTTACAAAGTAATAGGATTGCAGGTACGAAAGTGGTACACAAACAGGATGGAAGAAAAAGGAGGAAGGTAGTAGAACCATGTCATGACAAGTATATAAACAAGATGATAAAGTTGATGTACTCAAATGTGGATGGAATGGTATCTAAATTACTAGTAATGAATGATTATGTCAGAGAAAATGAGTCACAAATAATATGCCTAACTGAAACAAAATTAATACCAGGGATATCAAATGACATACTAAACTTAGAGGAATACAATATATGGAGAAGAGACAGATATTTTAAAAAAGAAGGAATTATAATATTAACTAAGAAAAATCTAAAAGTCAAGGAAATAAAACTAGATATACCATCACAAGTAGAACTGATTGCAGTAGAGATCGACACATCTGAAGGTAAAGTAATTGTAGCCAATTTGTACATGTCACCCAGATCAAACACATGGGAAAGAGACGAATATGAGGACCTGGCAGAGAGTACAAGTTAGAGTGTAAGATCATTGCTACATAAAATGGAAGAGAAATCGGAAAGAATTATACTAACTGGGGACTTCAATACAAATAAAAATTGGAATACTCTAGATATAAATAGCCAAGAAAGCTGTTGGGACCAAAAGCTCCTGGATCTTGTACAAGAGTTTTTCTTAACGCAACATGTGAGGGAAACCACCAGAAAAAGAGGACTTGATGTACCTTCAGTGCTAGATCAAATATTTACAAGGCAAGAAAATGATATTGACAGTTTAATATATCACCCTCCACTCGGCAAAAGCGATCATGCAGTACTAAATTATAACTTCAGGATAGCATATGACATAGTAAACAGCAATGATAGTTACAAAAAGAGCCTAAACTATAAAAAGGGAAATTATCAAGACCTAAAGAAGTATTTCTTAGAAGTTGATTGGGAAAATGAGCTTAGAGGACAAGATTTAAATGCTGTATATAAAAATTTTTGTGAATTTTATGAAATAGGAGTCCAGAAGTACATCCCACAGCACAAAGAAGCAGATAAGAAAATACAGAAATGGTTCAATACAGAATGTAAAAAATCAAAAGAAAGAAGAGATTTGTTGTGGAATAGATACAGAAGACACAATAGTGAAAGGGCGTATAATAATTACAAACAGGCAAGAAACGACTATACAAGAATAAAGAGGGAAGCCCAAAACAGTTTGAGGAGGATATATTAAATAAAAGTAGTGATCAACCAAAGCTGTTTTACAGCTATATCAGAAGCAAAACTAAAGTAAAAGATATATTACAATCCATTACGGACGAGGGAATCACTTATTCACACAAGAGAAAGATATTTGTGAAGCACTAAATAAGAATTTCCTATTAGCTTTTACAGAAGACAAAAATGTTGAGCGGGACTATGTGGAACACGCATGTCCACACATACTACCAGATATACAAATAGCAGAAAAAGTAATACAGGAGGAGTTAAGTAGATTAGACAGAGGAAAAGCAAGTGGTCCTGATGAAATTTCATGTTGGGTATTACGAGAATGTGCAAAGGAGTTAAGTAAACCATTATTTTTAATTTTCAAGAAATCCTTGAGTCAAGGTAAACTACCTGATATTTGGAAGAAAGCAAATATTGTCCCCTTATTCAAGAAAGGAAATAGACAAAATCCACTCAACTACCGACCAGTATCACTGACCAGTGTTGTAAGCAAGGTATTAGAAAAACTTATAAGAAAAGCTTGGGTAAACCATCTAGAAGAACACAGTATGATAACAGAAAGACAGTTTGGTTTCAGAAAAGGAAAATCATGTGTTTCTAATCTGTTGAGCTACTATGACAGAGTAACAAACACAATACAGGAAAGGGAAGGATGGGTGGACAGTATCTATTTAGATTTCAAGAAAGCTTTTGACACAGTACCACACCAAAGACTTTTATGGAAACTGTACCATCAAGGAGGAATTTGAGGCAAACTGTTTTGTTGGATGCAAGACTTTCTCATAAAAAGAGAAATGAGGACAGTACTAAGAGGAAACTACTCATCATGGAAAGAAGTGACTAGTGGAGTACCACAGGGTTCAGTGCTGGCACCAATCATGTTTTTAGTGTATATAAATGATACAAACAGTAACACTGGAAATGAGAGCTATCTGAATATGTCTGCAGATGATGCAAAAATACAAAGGAGAATTACTAACACAGACTCTTGTAAAGAGCTACAAAAAGAATTAAATAAACTTCATGAATGGAGTAGTACATGGCAAATGGAATTCAATGTGGACAAGTGTCATGTAATCAAGTTTGGTAAAAGTGGAAAAAGACCAGATTGGGATTATAAGTTAGGAAATAAAACCCTATACACATCAGAAAGAGAGAAAGACCTAGGTGTGATTATCAATAACAGACTATCTCCGGCTGACCACATCAGTGAGAAGGTACGGAACATGTATACACTGCTTGCAAATATGAGAATAGCATTCACATACATAAATGAAGAAATGCTAAGAAGGATAATAACAGCATTCATTAGACCAACCCTGGAATATGCATCAGTAGTCTGGAGTCCTCATCTCAAAAAGCATATAGACAAGATTGAAAAAGTTCAAAGGGCCGCTACAAGATGGATACCAAGCTTAAGGGACCTAAGCTACGAAGAAAGACTAAATAAACTGAATCTACCAACACTACAGGAGAGAAGGAAAAGAGGTGACATGATAATGCTATATAAATGCATATCAGGAAAGGAGAAAATAGACATAAATGATTACTTAACATATGGAGAAGCATCAGCAAGAGGACACTGCAAAAAACTGCATAAGAAGAGAGGTGATAAAGACGTAAGGAAACTCAGTTTCCCAAACAGAGCAATTGATCAATGGAATGCACTACTGAATGAAATAGTGTGTGCCAAAACATTTCACAAATTTAAGGATATGTACGATAAATATGGTTTAAGACACGGGACAGTACGAGCTTGACTCATTCCTGTAAAGATACAATTAGGTAAGAAAAATTAGGTAAGAACATTTCCGCTACTGACGGGGCTGGGCACGACCAGGAGACTCCGTGCTCAGGGGGCACGGGATCATGCGCAGGGACGTCTGCTCTCATCCGGGGCTGTGGGTGGCGAAGGGTCCCGTACTCTCAGGGCTGGGGACAGGAGTGCGGCCCTCAGGGCTGGGGCCAAACAATTGCCTGAACTAGTCGTTCAGGCTCCTGACGGAGGGGGAGGTCCTCTGCCGTTGAGGTGTAGGAAGTTCTCACCCAGGCATTCTGGGGATGGTCTGGGGTTCCCGACGACTGCGGTCCCCAGGGCTGGGCGGCGCCGACAGGAAGGGGCTGCAGCACCAGTCTGCATCAGGGTCCATCAGATGGGTCGCCTTCAGAACCAGTTGTAGGGAAAAGAGGCCGGGGGAGACTACAGGGCCTCTCCAATACTCTTTGAAGCCCTCTGCATTGTGGGTTGAGAAACAGGCGTCAAGCTTAGGCGGCAGGACGGCTCTCAGCCACTTCCTGCCGTAGGGCCCAGCTACTGGCCATGGCTTCCTAGGGGCGCGGCTACAAGCCGCGAAGGCTCGGCTACTGGCCGTGGCCTGAGAGGGTGAGTGACTGCCAGCAAACCCAGGGACACCTTCGAAGCAGCTACAGGCCGTCTGGTGAAGGCGAGAGCTACTACAGGCCGACTCAAGGGGGACACCTTTGGAGCGGCTCCTGGCCGTCTGATGAAAGCGGGAGCAGCTACTGGCCATCTCCTTCAGCAGGGGTGAGCGGCTACTGGCCATCTCCTTCAGCAGGGGTGAGCGGCTACTGGCCATCTCCTTCAGCAGGGGTGAGCGACTACTGGCCGTCTCAGGGGGAACACCTTCGGAGCGGCTGCAGGCCATCTGATGAAGGTGGGAGCAGCTACAGGCTGTCTCCTTCAGGAGGGGTTTGGAGCGGCCGTCTCCCTAAGGACACCTTCAGAGCAATCACAGGTTGTCTCTTGGCAACGGTGGGAGCGGCTACCTCCCGTCTCCTGATTACCCTCAGGATGGCTACAGGCAGTTTCCTTAGCGAGGGGCGAGCGGCTACTGGCCGACTCAAAGAGGAAGACATCTTCAGAGAGGCTACTGGATGTGTCCTGATGAAGGCGGGAGTGGCTACTTGCCGTCTCCTCTGGGGTGCTGGCAGGAGTTTGATAGGCAGCTCCACCCCTTAACTGATTCGTGGAGGCTCACCCGGAAGGTAGTGCAGTATTCCTGGTATGGCGACGGCGGGTGAGCTCCGGGTAATAGTGGCGCGCAGCCCAGGCTGACTTAGGCCGTTGTCGCACCGAGTCCCTGCTCACTGCTACTGCTCCTCCGTGGGCTCCTTGTGGGGGTATCTGGGTGTTCATGGGGGCATTATGCTGTATTCCCTGTGGGGGTGGCTGGGTGTTCCAGGGGGCACTATGCTGCATTTTTCCACCGTCTCCTGGGAAAAAGTCACGTCTCCATGACTGGAGGTGGTAGACTTGCATATCATGGGTGGTGCAGACTGGCTGTAGGTGTCAGAGGAGGGCGTGCCAGGCTGTGGTGGCGGTGTTCTCGTCCTGCTCTGCGTCACAGGTGAGGAAGAGGGTGGATGTGGTGGTGGAAGAGTGGAGGAGTTGGAGGAGATGGTGTGGTCCTCGGACTCGTTGGTTGCGTCTGAGTGACGGTGCCCATACAGCTAGCCGTATCTTCATGGCGGTAGTTGTTGCCCGTGGTGTGGTGTGATGCTGAATGCTTGAGACGGATGGTAGGTGTCGGGTTTTATGCCGAGATAATGCAGCGTAGTGTTTCTGGGGAGTATAGGTGGCTGGGATTTAGGCTTGATGTAGCATGAGGGTGAGGTGGTTTAGGGCAGGGGTGGGAGTGCGATTTTGTGGCGAGGCAGGTGGGGTGGGGGAATGGCTGTATCAGGCAGGTGGGCAGAAGAGGCACCCAGAGCGGGTGTGGTTATTTTGAGGGTCGGTGTGGGTGGTGACATGGGTGTGCGGGGTTGGTGTGGGCGTGAGGCGCATGGGGCACGTGCGGTTGGGTTGGAGGTGGTTGAGGCAGGGGGTGGGGAGTTTGGAGTGGGGGTGGGGGATGCAGTGGGTTGGAGGGGGTGGGGGCGGTGGTGGGTGAGGGTGGAGGTGGAGATGTGGGGGTGAGGGTGGGACACGTGGTGCTGGGCGCGGGGGAGTGGGTGGCTGGTAGAGAAGGGGTGGGGGAGCGACAGGGTGTTGGTGGTGCAGGAGAGTTGTCAAGTGAGGTGTGATGCCGTGTGGTGGCTGGGGAAACGGAAGTGGCAGGGGAGGGGGAGGAGGAGGGAGATGGGGAGGAGATGTAGCATTCGTAGGTAGGAGGGGGGGTGGCACTGGGGTAGAGGGTGGGACAGGGCATGGGGCCGGGGCGGTGGGGGCAGGAGTGCGGAAGGGGCACATGTGCCGGTTTCAGAGGGTGCGAGGGGCGCTGTGGTAGTTAACAGTGACCTGATACGGGTTGGGGACCCAAGTGATGGTGTGGGATCCTGCCAAGCAGGGTGCGGGTTTGTGAGGGGTGGGGAGCTGGGCGATCATGACAGTGTCACCTGGTTTGTAGGGGTTGGAGGCTGTGTCGGGGCTGAGGTCTAGGTCGTGTTGGAGGTGGGTCAAATGGCACTTGAGGTGGTGCAGTGGGTCCATTGTGGGAGCGGAGGTGGGTGGTTGCAGATCCTGCCGAAGGGGCAGC
Organism: Coenobita brevimanus; assembly: GCF_032717465.1. Lineage (NCBI taxonomy): Eukaryota > Metazoa > Arthropoda > Malacostraca > Decapoda > Coenobitidae > Coenobita > Coenobita brevimanus. Next base: position 4,926,494 of record NC_136986.1, on the reverse strand, counting down.
AGGAGGGGTGTCTCTCTGAATACTCGCTCATATGGCGAAATTCTGTCCTCTCGGGGGCAGGAGTTGATGCCCCATTGTACGATTTTTACATGGGTGGGCCAGTCACTGTCCTTAGTGGGTTCTATTCGTGTGCGGAGCTGAATCATGAGGGTACAATGGCTGCACTTGCACACTGCATTTTCCTGTGGCCAGAAGGGTAGGAGTGGGAGATGTTGTACCCGAAAATATTGGCTAGTTCCTCCCAGATCTTATTGGTGCATTCAGGTATCTGAGTGGATCACTTGGGGAATGCCAAAGTAGGGAAAAATGTGCCGAAGGAGGGCATTGGCTACTGTGACAGCTTGGTGTTCCTTCACTGGACAGGCCACGACGAACTTGGAATACGTGTCTATGAACGTGATGACGTATCGATAGCCTGATTTTGGAGGCAGGATCCGTACCACATCAATTGGTAACAGCTGCCAGGGTTTGTGGGCGGTGATATGGCCCGATGGTCCTGCGGAGCATGTAATGTCTTTGCCAAGGGCACAGGAGTGGCAGCTTTGGATGATTTCTTTGGCGAGGGCGCCCAGTATGCGTCGTTGAAAACTTGCAGCAGTTTTTTTGTACCCAGGTGAATGCCTTTGTGAGTGTGAAGGTGTCGTAGGGCATCGAGGGTGGTGTCAGGGACTAGGAGAATATGACTGGAGGGGGTCAAGAGGTGATTGCCCTGCCGATACAGTTTTTTGAAAAGGTGGTGAGGAATCCAAGGGGGTCGCTCCTTGCGGTGCCACTGCTGGAGGAGGTCTGGTTCTGGCTGGGCTGCGTGGATGGGAAGCCGAGAGAGAGCGTCCGTGTTGGTATGGAGTTTGCTGGGAGGGTATGAGATCTCGTAATTGAACTCCTCCAGAGTTTTGCACCCTTCTGATGAGTTGGGCGTTGCGGGTGTCAGACTGTCATAACCACTGGAGGGATTGGTGGTCCATAATGATGGTGACTTGGGTCCCGGAGAGATATGCCCGGAAGTGTTCGAGCGCCCAGATTATGCCCAAACATTCTTGCTTGTTGGCGCCATAGATTTTCTCTGCCTAATTCAGAGTACGGCTGGCACAGGGAATGATGTGCTCGTGGCCCTCTTAGACTTGTCCCAACACAGTGCCTAGGGCAAGGAGGGAGATGTTGGTATAGAGGTGGAAGGGAAGGGCGTAGTCGGGAAAAGCCATGATGGGGATGGAAACGAGTTTGTCTTTAAACTCCTGGAAGGCAGCTCATCTCTCCTCTGTCCAGAGGAATGGTTCCTCCTTATGGGTCAGCTCGTGGAGTGGTTTGGCGTTGTGGGTAAACCCCTTCACGAAACGGCGGTAATAGGATGTCAAGCCGAGGAAGGCTCTGACGCCGTGTACGTCCTGTGGTGGGGGTATATCCGCAATAGCATGGAGCTTGTCAGGGTTGGGAGATATTCCTGCCTGGGAGATGACATGCCCCAGGAACGAGACGGTTCTGGCAGCTAGAACGCTCTTGGTGGGCAGGAGTTTGAGGCCTGCCTGTTGGATCCTGGTAAAAACCCGGCGGAGGTGCTGCAGGTGGTCGGCCCAGGTTTGGCTGAAAACAATGACGTCATCAAAGTACACGAGGCATCTTTCCCACATGAGACTGCTGAGGACGGACTCCATTAACCTGGAGAAGGTGGCGGGGGCTTTGCAGAGACCGAACGGCAGGACATTAAAAATGTAATGTTTCCCGTTACTAGTCGAAAAAGCAGTTTTACCTCGATCTTCCTGTTGCACGGGAACCTGCCAATACCCTGGGACTGAAGGTCCAGGGTAGAGAACCAGGACACTCCATACTGGGAATCCAGGGAATCGTCTATACGCGGGATTGGAGTGGCGTCTTTGGTAGTTAAGTTGGTGGTAGTCGACGTAGAACCACATTGTGCCATCCTTCTTCCTCACGAGGATGACAGAGAAGGACCAGGGGCTGGTGGAGGGGGAGACGACTCCAGCTTCGATCATCTCCTGCACCTGGCGGTCTTCCTCTTCCCGCTGTTTGAGATTCTTTCGTCAGGATGGCTGTCGGATAGGCAGGCCCGTTGTATGAATTTTGTGAGCCAGGTAGGTGGTGTGTCCGATGTCCGCTGGCCCTGCCGCAAACATATCCTGGAAATCCAGGAGGAGGCGGCGAAGGGTGTCCGACTGATAGGCAGAGAGATGGTTGGGAATGGGGGGCAGGGGGGCATGGGAGTAGGAGGGAGAAGAGGCACAGGGCTCGGCTTCCTCTATCTCATAGATTATGAGCCCTTCAGGGAGGGTGAGGGGTGAAGGGACGAGGTTGGCGATTCGGACTGCCGTACGATGAGGGGGAAGGAAAGTCAGAGGCAGAAGGCAGGCCGAGAGGGTTCTTGGCGGCAGGAGTGGGGAGCATAGGACAGAGGGGTCGGAGGGCCGGTTGAGGGGCACCCAGGCTTCATGATGGGGGGGGAATGGTGACGGCAGCAGAAATGGTGTCAGGAAAAGAGGGAGGGGGTGGTGGAAGGTAATAAGAGGGGGAGGGGGTAGGGGAGAATAAGAGAGGGAGGGGGAAGAGGAAGGAAGGGGGTGGAGTCTTCCGGCCGGGGCCGTGGCATGCAGGTGCAGACGGGCCGGGGGGAGGGTCGGGCGGTTCACGGAACTGGAGCTGTCTGTTGTGGCAATCTATGGTGGCCCCTAGCTTCTGCAACAGGTCCAGCCCCAGGTACCCGTCGTAATTCCGGCAGGTAGAGTCGAAAATTATAAACTGGTGCTGGGTTGACATCGGTTGGTGGGTGTCGACTCTTAGGTCCCGTGTCTCCCCACTGATGGGCAGGGGGCCATCCCCCACATCCACAAGGTGAGTAGCTGTGGGGTAGAATGGGCCAAAGGTCGATTTGTGGTGGGAGAAGTAATGGCTATAAAGGCAGGATCTGGCTGCTCCCGTATCGACCAGAAGTCTGGCTTTCGCCCCGTTCAGCTTCATCTTGTGGTAAACTGGGGGAGATACTAAAACTGTGGAAGAGATACTAAAAAATGCAAAGAATCTTAAGGAACAAGAGGAGTTCAAAAATGTATGGATAAAAAGATGCCTAACACAAGAGGAACTGGAATTACTGAAAGAGAAAAGGGAGGAAGCAAAAACAAAAAATGAGGGAAGATCAGAAGAGGAGAAGAAGAAAATTTTTTTACAAAGTAATAGGATTGCAGGTACGAAAGTGGTACACAAACAGGATGGAAGAAAAAGGAGGAAGGTAGTAGAACCATGTCATGACAAGTATATAAACAAGATGATAAAGTTGATGTACTCAAATGTGGATGGAATGGTATCTAAATTACTAGTAATGAATGATTATGTCAGAGAAAATGAATCACAAATAATATGCCTAACTGAAACAAAATTAATACCAGGGATATCAAATGACATACTAAACTTAGAGGAATACAATATATGGAGAAGAGACAGATATTTTAAAAAAGAAGGAATTATAATATTACCTAAGAAAAATCTAAAAGTCAAGGAAATAAAACTAGATATACCATCACAAGTAGAACTGATTGCAGTAGAGATCGACACATCTGAAGGTAAAGTAATTGTAGCCAATTTGTACATGTCACCCAGATCAAACACATGGGAAAGAGACGAATATGAGGACCTGGCAGAGAGTACAAGTCAGAGTGTAAGATCTTTGCTACATAAAATGGAAGAGAAATCGGAAAGAATTATACTAACTGGGGACTTCAATACAAATAAAAATTGGAATACTCTAGATATAAATAGCCAAGAAAGCTGTTGGGACCAAAAGCTCCTGGATCTTGTACAAGAGTTTTTCTTAACGCAACATGTGAGGGAAACCACCAGAAAAAGAGGACTTGATGTACCTTCAGTGCTGGATCAAATATTTACAAGGCAAGAAAATGATATTGACAGTTTAATATATCACCCTCCACTCGGCAAAAGCGATCATGCAGTACTAAATTATAACTTCAGGATAGCATATGACATAGTAAACAGCAATGATAGTTACAAAAAGAGCCTAAACTATAAAAAGGGAAATTATCAAGACCTAAAGAAGTATTTCTTAGAAGTTGATTGGGAAAATGAGCTTAGAGGACAAGATTTAAATGCTGTATATAAAAATTTTTGTGAATTTTATGAAATAGGAGTCCAGAAGTACATCCCACAGCACAAAGAAGCAGATAAGAAAATACAGAAATGGTTCAATACAGAATGTAAAAAATCAAAAGAAAGAAGAGATTTGTTGTGGAATAGATACAGAAGACACAATAGTGAAAGGGCGTATAATAATTACAAACAGGCAAGAAACGACTATACAAGAATAAAGAGGGAAGCCCAAAACAGTTTGAGGAGGATATATTAAATAAAAGTAGTGATCAACCAAAGCTGTTTTACAGCTATATCAGAAGCAAAACTAAAGTAAAAGATATATTACAATCCATTACGGACGAGGGAATCACTTATTCACAAGAGAAAGATATTTGTGAAGCACTAAATAAGAATTTCCAATTAGCTTTTACAGAAGAAAAAAATTTTGAGAGAGACTATGTGGAACACGCATGTCCACACATACTACCAGATATGCAAATAGCAGAAAAAGTAATACAGGAGGAGTTAAGTAGATTAGACAGAGGAAAAGCAAGTGGTCCTGATGAAATTTCATGTTGGATATTACGAGAATGTGCAAAGGAGTTAAGTAAACCATTATTTTTAATTTTCAAGAAATCCTTGAGTCAAGGTAAACTACCTGATATTTGGAAGAAAGCAAATATTGTCCCCTTATTCAAGAAAGGAAATAGACAAAATCCACTCAGCTACCGACCAGTATCACTGACCAGTGTTGTAAGCAAGGTATTAGAAAAACTTATAAGAAAAGCTTGGGTAAACCATCTAGAAGAACACAGTATGATAACAGAAAGACAGTTTGGTTTCAGAAAAGGAAAATCATGTGTTTCTAATCTGTTGAGCTACTATGACAGAGTAACAAACACAATACAGGAAAGGGAAGGATGGGTGGACAGTATCTATTTAGATTTCAAGAAAGCTTTTGACACAGTACCACACCAAAGACTTTTATGGAAACTGTACCATCAAGGAGGAATTTGAGGCAAACTGTTTTGTTGGATGCAAGACTTTCTCATAAAAAGAGAAATGAGGACAGTACTAAGAGGAAACTACTCATCATGGAAAGAAGTGACTAGTGGAGTACCACAGGGTTCAGTGCTGGCACCAATCATGTTTTTAGTGTATATAAATGATACAAACAGTAACACTGGAAATGAGAGCTATCTGAATATGTCTGCAGATGATGCAAAAATACAAAGGAGAATTACTAACACAGACTCTTGTAAAGAGCTACAAAAAGAATTAAATAAACTTCATGAATGGAGTAGTACATGGCAAATGGAATTCAATGTGGACAAGTGTCATGTAATCAAGTTTGGTAAAAGTGGAAAAAGACCAGATTGGGATTATAAGTTAGGAAATAAAACCCTATACACATCAGAAAGAGAGAAAGACCTAGGTGTGATTATCAATAACAGACTATCTCCGGCTGACCACATCAGTGAGAAGGTACGGAACATGTATACACTGCTTGCAAATATGAGAATAGCATTCACATACATAAATGAAGAAATGCTAAGAAGGATAATAACAGCATTCATTAGACCAACCCTGGAATATGCATCAGTAGTCTGGAGTCCTCATCTCAAAAAGCATATAGACAAGATTGAAAAAGTTCAAAGGGCCGCTACAAGATGGATACCAAGCTTAAGGGACCTAAGCTACGAAGAAAGACTAAATAAACTGAATCTACCAACACTACAGGAGAGAAGGAAAAGAGGTGACATGATAATGCTATATAAATGCATATCAGGAAAGGAGAAAATAGACATAAATGATTACTTAACATATGGAGAAGCATCAGCAAGAGGACACTGCAAAAAACTGCATAAGAAGAGAGGTGATAAAGACGTAAGGAAACTCAGTTTCCCAAACAGAGCAATTGATCAATGGAATGCACTACTGAATGAAATAGTGTGTGCCAAAACATTTCACAAATTTAAGGATATGTACGATAAATATGGTTTAAGACACGGGACAGTACGAGCTTGACTCATTCCTGTAAAGATACAATTAGGTAAGAAAAATTAGGTAAGAACATTTCCGCTACTGACGGGGCTGGGCACGACCAGGAGACTCCGTGCTCAGGGGGCACGGGATCATGCGCAGGGACGTCTGCTCTCATCCGGGGCTGTGGGTGGCGAAGGGTCCCGTACTCTCAGGGCTGGGGACAGGAGTGCGGCCCTCAGGGCTGGGGCCAAACAATTGCCTGAACTAGTCGTTCAGGCTCCTGACGGAGGGGGAGGTCCTCTGCCGTTGAGGTGTAGGAAGTTCTCACCCAGGCATTCTGGGGATGGTCTGGGGATCCCGACGACTGCGGTCCCTAGGGCTGGGCGGCGCCGACAGGAAGGGGCTGCAGCACCAGTCTGCATCAGGGTCCATCAGATGGGTCGCCTTCAGAACCAGTTGTAGGGAAAAGAGGCCGGGGGAGACTACAGGGCCTCTCCAATACTCTTTGAAGCCCTCTGCATTGTGGGTTGAGAAACAGGCGTCAAGCTTAGGCGGCAGGACGGCTCTCAGCCACTTCCTGCCGTAGGGCCCAGCTACTGGCCATGGCTTCCTAGGGGCGCGGCTACAAGCCGCGAAGGCTCGGCTACTGGCCGTGGCCTGAGAGGGTGAGTGACTGCCAGCAAACCCAGGGACACCTTCGAAGCAGCTACAGGCCGTCTGGTGAAGGCGAGAGCTACTACAGGCCGACTCAAGGGGGACACCTTTGGAGCGGCTCCTGGCCGTCTGATGAAGGCGGGAGCGGCTACTGGCCATCTCCTTCAGCAGGGGTGAGCGGCTACTGGCCATCTCCTTCAGCAGGGGTGAGCGGCTACTGGCCATCTCCTTCAGCAGGGGTGAGCGACTACTGGCCGTCTCAGGGGGAACACCTTCGGAGCGGCTACAGGCCATCTGATGAAGGTGGGAGCAGCTACAGGCTGTCTCCTTCAGGAGGGGTTTGGAGCGGCCGTCTCCCTAAGGACACCTTCAGAGCAATCACAGGTCGTCTCTTGGCGACGGTGGGAGCGGCTACCTCCCGTCTCCTGATTACCCTCAGGATGGCTACAGGCAGTTTCCTTAGCGAGGGGCGAGCGGCTACTGGCCGACTCAAAGAGGAAGACATCTTCAGAGAGGCTACTGGATGTGTCCTGATGAAGGCGGGAGTGGCTACTTGCCGTCTCCTCTGGGGTGCTGGCAGGAGTTTGATAGGCAGCTCCACCCCTTAACTGATTCGTGGAGGCTCACCCGGAAGGTAGTGCAGTATTCCTGGTATGGCGACGGCGGGTGAGCTCCGGGTAATAGTGGCGCGCAGCCCAGGCTGACTTAGGCCGTTGTCGCACCGAGTCCCTGCTCACTGCTACTGCTCCTCCGTGGGCTCCTTGTGGGGGTATCTGGGTGTTCATGGGGGCATTATGCTGTATTCCCTGTGGGGGTGGCTGGGTGTTCCAGGGGGCACTATGCTGCATTTTTCCACCGTCTCCTGGGAAAAAGTCACGTCTCCATGACTGGAGGTGGTAGACTTGCATATCATGGGTGGTGCAGACTGGCTGTAGGTGTCAGAGGAGGGCGTGCCAGGCTGTGGTGGCGGTGTTCTCGTCCTGCTCTGCGTCACAGGTGAGGAAGAGGGTGGATGTGGTGGTGGAAGAGTGGAGGAGTTGGAGGAGATGGTGTGGTCCTCGGACTCGTTGGTTGCGTCTGAGTGACGGTGCCCATACAGCTAGCCGTATCTTCATGGCGGTAGTTGTTGCCCGTGGTGTGGTGTGATGCTGAATGCTTGAGACGGATGGTAGGTGTCGGGTTTTATGCCGAGATAATGCAGCGTAGTGTTTCTGGGGAGTATAGGTGGCTGGGATTTAGGCTTGATGTAGCATGAGGGTGAGGTGGTTTAGGGCAGGGGAGGGAGTGCGATTTTGTGGCGAGGCAGGTGGGGTGGGGGAATGGCTGTATCAGGCAGGTGGGCAGAAGAGGCACCCAGAGCGGGTGTGGTTATTTTGAGGGTCGGTGTGGGTGGTGACATGGGTGTGCGGGGTTGGTGTGGGCGTGAGGCGCATGGGGCACGTGCGGTTGGGTTGGAGGTGGTTGAGGCAGGGGGTGGGGAGTTTGGACTGGGGGTGGGGGATGCAGTGGGTTGGAGGGGGTGGGGGCGGTGGTGGGTGAGGGTGGAGGTGGAGATGTGGGGGTGAGGGTGAGACACGTGATGCTGGGCGCGGGGGAGTGGGTGGCTGGTAGAGAAGGGGTGGGGGAGCGACAGGGTGTTGGTGGTGCAGGAGAGTTGTCAAGTGAGGTGTGATGCCGTGTGGTGGCTGGGGAAACGGAAGTGGCAGGGGAGGGGGAGGGGGAGGGAGATGGGGAGGAGATGTAGCATTCGTAGGTAGGAGGGGGGGGTGGCACTGGGGTAGAGGGTGGGACAGGGCATGGGGCCGGGGCGGTGGGGGCAGGAGCACGGAAGGGGCACATGTGCCGGTTTCAGAGGGTGCGAGGGGCGCTGTGGTAGTTAACAGTGACCTGATAGGGGTTGGGGACCCAAGTGATGGTGTGGGATCCTGTCAAGCAGGGTGCGGGTTTGTGAGGGGTGGGGAGCTGGGCGATCATGACAGTGTCACCTGGTTTGTAGGGGTTGGAGGCTGTGTCGGGGCTGAGGTCTAGGTCGTGTTGGAGGTGGGTCAAATGGCACTTGAGGTGGTGCAGTGGGTCCATTGTGGGAGCGGAGGTGGGTGGTTGCACATCCTGCCGAAGGGGCAGCAGGAGGGGTGTCTCTCTGAATACTCGCTCATATGGCGAAATTCTGTCCTCTCGGGGGCAGGAGTTGATGCCCCATTGTACAATTTTTACATGGGTGGGCCAGTCACTGTCCTTAGTGGGTTCTATTCGTGTGCGGAGCTGAATCATGAGGGTACAATGGCTGCACTTGCACACTGCATTTTCCTGTGGCCAGTAGGGGGAGGAGTGGGAGATGTTGTACCCGAAAATATTGGCTAGTTCCTCCCAGATCTTATTGGTGCATTCAGGTATCTGAGTGGATCACTTGGGGAATGCTAAAGTAGGGAAAAATGTGCCGAAGGAGGGCATTGGCTACTGTGACAGCTTGGTGTTCCTTCACTGGAGAGGCCACGACGAACTTGGAATACGTGTCTATGAACGTGATGACGTATCGATAGCCTGATTTTGGAGGCAGGATCCGTACCACATCAATTGGTAACAGCTGCCAGGGTTTGTGGGCGGTGATATGGCCCGATGGTCCTGCGGAGCATGTAATGTCTTTGCCAAGGGCACAGGAGTGGCAGCTTTGGATGATTTCTTTGGTGAGGGCGCCCAGTATGCGTAGTTGAAAACTTGCAGCAGTTTTTTTGTACCCAGGTGAATGCCTTTGTGAGTGTGAAGGTGTCGTAGGGCATGGAGGGTGGTGTCAGGGACTAGGAGAATATGACTGGAGGGGGTCAAGAGGTGATTGCCCTGCCGATACAGTTTTTTGAAAAGGTGGTGAGGAATCCAAGGGGGTCGCTCCTTGCGGTGCCACTGCTGGAGGAGGTCTGGTTCTGGCTGGGCTGCGTGGATGGGAAGCCGAGAGAGAGCGTCCGTGTTGGTATGGAGTTTGCTGGGAGGGTATGAGATCTCGTAATTGAACTCCTCCAGAGTTTTGCACCCTTCTGATGAGTTGGGCGTTGCGGGTGTCAGACTGTCATAACCACTGGAGGGATTGGTGGTCCATAATGATGGTGACTTGGGTCCCGGAGAGATATGCCCGGAAGTGTTCGAGCGCCCAGATTATGCCCAAACATTCTTGCTTGTTGGCGCCATAGATTTTCTCTGCCTAATTCAGAGTACGGCTGGCACAGGGAATGATGTGCTCGTGGCCCTCTTAGACTTGTCCCAACACAGTGCCTAGGGCAAGGAGGGAGATGTTGGTATAGAGGTGGAAGGGAAGGGCGTAGTCGGGAAAAAGCCATGATGGGGATGGAAACGAGTTTGTCTTTAAACTCCTGGAAGGCAGCTCATCTCTCCTCTGTCCAGAGGAATGGTTCCTCCTTATGGGTCAGCTCGTGGAGTGGTTTGGCGTTGTGGGTAAACCCCTTCACGAAACGGCGGTAATAGGATGTCAAGCCGAGGAAGGCTCTGACGCCGTGTACGTCCTGTGGTGGGGGTATATCCGCAATAGCATGGAGCTTGTCAGGGTTGGGAGATATTCCTGCCTGGGAGATGACATGCCCCAGGAACGAGACGGTTCTGGCAGCTAGAACGCTCTTGGTGGGCAGGAGTTTGAGGCCTGCCTGTTGGATCCTGGTAAAAACCCGGCGGAGGTGCTGCAGGTGGTCGGCCCAGGTTTGGCTGAAAACAATGACGTCATCAAAGTACACGAGGCATCTTTCCCACATGAGACTGCTGAGGACGGACTCCATTAACCTGGAGAAGGTGGCGGGGGCTTTGCAGAGACCGAACGGCAGGACATTAAAAATGTAATGTTTCCCGTTACTAGTCGAAAAAGCAGTTTTACCTCGATCTTCCTGTTGCACGGGAACCTGCCAATACCCTGGGACTGAAGGTCCAGGGTAGAGAACCAGGACACTCCATACTGGGAATCCAGGGAATCGTCTATACGCGGGATTGGAGTGGCGTCTTTGGTAGTTAAGTTGGTGGTAGTCGACGTAGAACCACATTGTGCCATCCTTCTTCCTCACGAGGATGACAGAGAAGGACCAGGGGCTGGTGGAGGGGAGACGACTCCAGCTTCGATCATCTCCTGCACCTGGCGGTCTTCCTCTTCCCGCTGTTTGAGATTCTTTCGTCAGGATGGCTGTCGGATAGGCAGGCCCGTTGTATGAATTTTGTGAGCCAGGTAGGTGGTGTGTCCGATGTCCGCTGGCCCTGCCGCAAACATATCCTGGAAATCCAGGAGGAGGCGGCGAAGGGTGTCCGACTGATAGGCAGAGAGATGGTTGGGAATGGGGGGCAGGGGGGCATGGGAGTAGGAGGGAGAAGAGGCACAGGGCTCGGCTTCCTCTATCTCATAGATTATGAGCCCTTTAGGGAGGGTGAGGGGTGAAGGGACGAGGTTGGCGATTCGGACTGCCGTACGATGAGGGGGAAGGAAAGTCAGAGGCAGAAGGCAGGCCGAGAGGGTTCTTGGCGGCAGGAGTGGGGAGCATAGGACAGAGGGGTCGGAGGGCCGGTTGAGGGGCACCCAGGCTTCATGATGGGGGGGGAATGGTGACGGCAGCAGAAATGGTGTCAGGAAAAGAGGGAGGGGGGGTGGTGGAAGGTAATAAGAGGGGGAGGGGGTAGGGGAGAATAAGAGAGGGAGGGGGGAAGAGGAAGGAAGGGGGGTGGAGTCTTCCGGCCGGGGCCGTGGCATGCAGGTGCAGACGGGCCGGGGGGGGGAGGGTCGGGCGGTTCACGGAACTGGAGCTGTCTGTTGTGGCAATCTATGGTGGCCCCTAGCTTCTGCAACAGGTCCAGCCCCAGGTACCCGTCGTAATTCCGGCAGGTAGAGTCGAAAATTATAAACTGGTGCTGGGTTGACATCGGTTGGTGGGTGTCGACTCTTAGGTCCCGTGTCTCCCCACTGATGGGCAGGGGGCCATCCCCCACATCCACAAGGTGAGTAGCTGTGGGGTAGAATGGGCCAAAGGTCGATTTGTGGTGGGAGAAGTAATGGCTATAAAGGCAGGATCTGGCTGCTCCCGTATCGACCAGAAGTCTGGCTTTCGTCCCGTTCAGCTTCATCTTGTGGTAAACTGGGGGACGATATTTGGAAATGGCCCCCAACACTGTGGGATTGTGCAGGGGTGGGCCTAAAAATCCAGCTGTCTGGGGCCTCCTTCTTCTTGCTCCAGCTCCTGTTCCCCAGAATTGGTCTTCTCCACAGATGCAGGTTCGTCCTCTGTTGCCTTGTCCTCTAGAGAGGAGACTTTGCGCTGGCCTGGGGTGGTAGTTTTCTGACATGAAGCCTTCAACTGGTTCTGGATATCATGCAGTGGGCATCTGGAGCTGCACGCCAAGAATTCCCAGGGATTCACTAGGATAAGGTTGGAGTTCTCACTGTGGGTGGGGTGCCAGTGTGTCGGGTGTGCCCTAGGTGGGCTAGGCACTGAGGTGGTGCTGGTGTGGGGCATAGACAGACGTGGCTTGACTGAGGGAGCCGGAATTTTGGTGGGAAACTTTTTTACCACATTGATCTGCTGGGGTGCAGGGCAGGAGGCCAGGAGGCTCCATATTAGTTGGATGTCTCTATCCATGTCTCCAGTCGGGTCATGGATCGTAAAGTGTTCTTTTACATCACTGAGGAGCACTCTCAGGAGAGTGTTAAAAGTATGCTGTTCTCGGATTTCATCATCTGCCTCCGGGTAGGCAGTGGTGACCAGGCGTCTTGCCCGAATTAGGGTATCATCTAGATTCCCGTCAAAAGTCAAACTATCCAGTTGAGATAGTGCCACCACTTTCTCTAGTGATGGGGTGATGGCTTGGATCACGAGTCTCATGAAATTTTGCCAGATGAGCTCTAGAACGATTTTTGGTTCAATATTAGCCACCGCTTTGCCCAACAGTGGGAGTGTAACTGCAATTTTTTGTTGGTAATTTTCAAAACTGATATCTAGTAAAGGTTTGATGATCGACAGATATGTGCGAACATCGTACTGTTCGGGGTAGAACTTTGGCAATTGCACGTGAGGTTTGGTTGCCATTTTTCTGGTATTTCTTGACTACCTCTCTTGTATGTCCAGGTCAAGAACCACTGCTGTCCACCAGTGTAATGCTAGGTGTTTTAGGTTCGGCTTCCCGTTCCATAAACTCCTAACATATAGCAGGGCTCTCTTTCGAGACCGGGCGTTAGACAAATAAGAGAGAGGCAGGACACAAAAACTACAGGCAATAACCTTACACGTGTATCACTTAGTCAGACAGGGGAATCAGCAGATGCTACAGACACGATTTACTGGGCAATTATAAACTCTTATAATTAGATAGGGTTAATAGTAGCTTGCAGGATATTGTTTGGGAATACAGTGAAAACAACACTGGAGGCGGAATATTCTAAATTGGTATAGTCCAGGGTCTCTAAGCGAGTGGAGATGCTAGAGCTATTTCTCACTGGGGGGGGGTGTAAGTCACTGGGGTCTAATTATGATTATGGTAGTATGAGGTAGAGTCTATTGGTAGCATGTTCTCTTTCTTATTTTCTACTCGTAGGTTGCTTTTGATCAATTACCATCACTCACTCCACTGCTTTGGTGTTTATCTTATTACTGGATGGTAGTTCACTGTGTCTGTTCTTCTTTCCAACACTTTGGTCTATCACTGTCAATTCACTATTCTGCCTCATCAATGCTTGACCACTATCAATGCACAGTTACAGTCACCATGGTCAATCTGGCGCCAAGGGTGCGGCTGATGGGCAACACAGCTCCACTACTGACGGGGCTGGGCACGACCAGGAGACTCCGTGCTCAGGGGGCACGGTATGATGCGCAGAGGCATCTGCTCTCATCCGGGGCTGTGGGTGGCGAAGAGTCCCTTAATCTCAAGGCTGGGGACAGGAGTGCGGCCCTCAGGGCTAGGGCCAAACAATTGCCTGAACTGGTCATTCGGGCTCCTGATGGAGGGGGAGGTCCTCAGCCGTCGAGGTGTAGGGAGTTCCTGCCCCGGCATTCTGGAGATGGTCTGGGGTTCCCGAGGACTGCGGTCCCCAGGGCTGGGCAGTACCGACAGTCAAGGGCTGCGGCACCGGTCTGCATCAGGGTCCGTCAGGTGGGTCTCCTCCAGAGCCAGTCATAGGGAGCAGAGGTCCTCTATGCCCTCTGCACTGGGGGTCAGGGAACAGGCGACAAGCTTAGGCGTTGGGGCGGCTCTCGGCCACTTCCTGCCATAGGGCCTGGCTACTGGCCGTGGCTTCCTAGAGGTGTGGGTACAAGCTGCCAAGGCCCAGCTACTGGCCATGACATGAGAGGGTGAGTGACTGCCAGCAAACCCAGGGACACCTTCAGAGCGGCTACAGGCCATCTGATGAAGGCGGGAGTGGCTACAGGCCAACTCCTGCAGGAGGGGTGTAGAGTGGCTACAGGCCAACTCCTGCAGGAGGGGTGTAGAGCGGCTACAGGCCAACTCAGGGGGGACATCTTCGGAGTGGCTGCTGGCCATCTGACGAAGGCGGGAGTGGCTACCAGCCATCTCCTCATTACCGTCAGAACGGCTACCAGCCATCTCCTTAGTGAGGGGTAAGCGGCTACCAGCCGTCTTAGGGGGAACACCTTCGGAGCGGCTACAGGCCATCTGACAAAGGTGGGAGCAGCTACAGGCCGTCTCCATCAGGAGGGGTGTGGAGCGGCTACCAGCCGTCTCCAGAAGTACACCTTCAGAGCGATCGCAGATCGTCTCTTGGCGAAGGTGGGAGCAGCTACCGGCCATCTCCTGATTACCCTCAGGATGGCTACAGGCCGTTTCCTTAGCGTGGAGCGAGCGGCTACTGGCCGTCTCAAAGAGGAAGACACCTTCAGAGAGGCTACTGGCCATCTCCTGACAAAGGCAGGAGCGGCTACTGGCTGTCTCTTTTGGGGTGCTGGCAGGAGCTGGATAGGCAGCTCCACCCCTTTGCTGGTTTACTGAAGGCTCGCCTGGAAGGTAGTGCAGTATTCCTGCTATGGCGACAGCAGGCGGGCTCCAGGTCATAGGGTCACGCGGCCCGAGCTGACTCAGGCCGTTGTTGCACCGAGTCCCCGTGCGCTGCTGCTGCTCCTCTGTGGGCTCCTTGTGGGGGTGTCCAGGAGTTCATGGGGGCACTATACTGTATTCCTTGTGGGAGTGGCTGGGTGTTCCAGGGGGCACTATGCTGCATTCTAGTCATGTATCCCATCTGGCGCCATACACGACTATGGCGGTATATTGTGTAGCAATCCAGTTGTTACTGCACAGTTATCATGTAGGTCCAGTGGCAATCGTGTCTGCCACATTGATAACCCAGTTTCACACACGCAGTTACTTGTGTGGATATTGTGTTGTGATCGGACGCTGATCATGCTGAAGTCGAGTGACTCTTACAGCTGTCGAGTAGCGATCTGGCTGTTGTTGTGTCATAAAGACTTTGTAGTTACTTGTAGAGAAGTATATTTTAGACTTGTGGTCGAGCGGCTTTTATATCTTGTAGTAGTTTCCCCACCAGATGTCATGTAGTGACGGGAGAGGTAAAGAATAGTATGGGACTATTTTTATTTGTCTTGGAAATATTAAACAGGTATAATAGTATAAGTCCTGGGTAGCTACCTCCCTGTCTCGCTATCTCTCTCTCTCTCTCTGTTCTAAGGCTAATCTCCGTCTCGACCTCTCTCTAGGGTCGCTTGTCTCCTTCTAAACTCTCTTTCCTAACATCTCGTGTAGTAGGGTGTGTGTGTCACGTATGTTCCTCATGGCAACAGAACTTTCTCACGAGAGGACTGCTGACAGCTAACTGCATCATCTCCTTACTGGCCGCTGTCGTCAGCTTTCCTCCGTGTAAGCGTTTAGCGCTGCTCGCTTCTCGCAAACACAACACCTTCTCATCATTTGACTTCCTGCTTCTATCTGTCTCTCTATCTATCTATTTATTTATCTATCTATTATGTAGTCCTATATTTGCTCGGCCGCGAAAAATGGCGTACCATCGACATTTAATAGTTATAATATATTAATACATACTACATACACATTATAATGAACTTATAAGCTAATTAAGTGAAATACATAATATTGTAAAGTAACATAATTGTATGAATATTGTATACATATATTATTCATAGTAAATAGTGATTATTCAGTAATATTACATTTTAAATAAGTTGAATACATATTGGAATAAATGCATTAAAGTAAATTATTTAACTGTAATACAGTATGTACTTGGGTTATTATAGTGAATTGCATACATGCAAGAATAAAAATAGTTTAAAATTAAGATTATTGTAAGAGTTATTAATATTTCATTCAAAGATAATGGTACTGGTTTGTCATATATGGGTCATTCTTCTTTGTGTTATTATTATTATTATTATTTTTTTTTTTTTTTTTTTATATAATTAATACTATATACAAAATATATACACTTCATTCAGGGTGGTTAACTGTGATGTTAACTCTCCCCCCACTAAACAATGACTCCAAATTAGCAATTCTTGCATGCATTCTGTGCATGGCCAACAGCAATACTGCAACCACAATGCAGATAATTATAAAGACAGAAGGTGCTTGGCTATACACATAATATGGGTTGAACATACTCAAACTCAAATCTTCCCAGGGCTTCATAGTTTCATTGATCAGCTGCATAGTTTCAAACTTAGGTGAAGTCAGCTTAATACTTGTGCTCATGTTTAAGTTCATATCAGGCAGTGGGTGGAAATGTTTGTGTGTATGGTTGATAATGGCGTAGTGATTGATGGTGGAAAAAGTAGACATGGATGGTGTAAATACCGCACAGTAGTCTGGTGCTATGTATAATCCTGAGGCTGATGTATGAGATGGTGGTATATCTGGACAGACTATGTAAACTGATGTGTTATGAGGGAAATAAAAAAACTGCGAGTGTCCAATGCGTTGATGGTGTACAAGTTTATCTGGAGCAAAAGTGAAGTTGCAATGATGATGAATATTGTTATTGCTGATGATAGCCATTTCACAAGGGACCGTATCAGTAGGCTGAAACGTTGAAAATGTACGCAGGACAAAGATGAACAGCATGTAAGGATGTGCGGCACTTTCGCTCAATCGTTGACTCACTTGCGAAAGTGACAGTGTCTCGTCTCTTGGAGACCATGATGAGTTCGGTGTCTGTGTTGATGTTGATGATGACTAAAGTGTTGTTGTTTCTATAGGGGAAGGGGTGTATTTGGTATACTGTGAACAGGTCTTCCGTGATGAATGGTACATGAACTATCACAGATGTTGGTGTTAGTGTTGCTTCCAAGTAAGGGTAATATTGCATAAATTCCCTACTGCGGAACAATGGCTTCAATTTATGTGTATGTATGCCTTGACTAACTATCTGACGTAGCTCATGAACTGGGAGTAAGTCATTTGTGATCTTGCCATCACCAGCATTCGAAATTCCTTGCATAAGTGCCCTGAAATGATCTCTAGTGTTCTCTAATTGTAGTAGAATCGTGTCAATATGTTCTGTGATGATGGAGAAGTGCTGGAAAAGGGTAACGTTACCCTCCAAGTCATTTATTTTATCTATACTCTCGAGAGCTACGTTTTCTGCTTGTTTCAGATTTTTCACAATTGTTTTCATTGCTGAGTTCTGTCCTGTGATGAATTTATCTTGGTATGTTAGTACCTGAGCTATCTTATTAAATTTTTTTGTTTATTTCTTTAAGGTCATCCTCTGTAGCCAATCCAAAGATGTTCCCAAGAATTGCGCCGCCCAGAATCGAACAAACCGCGCTTTTGGCGAGTACGTGTGATGTTGTTCCTGTCGCTCAGCACCTCTGTTCCATAAGATGGGAGATCTTGGATCATGACGAGCATAGTTGACTTCGCCTGTTCTAGTTTCCATTTCGCTAACTTCACCATTTCATCCACTTCCTTGGTGATATGTGATTGTGAAACATAATTCCCTATCTTGAAGTCCAGAGTTCGCATCGGCGTCGCAAGTCTTTCTATATAAGTAGGTAAGTCATACAAGTAATCTAGACTTATTTCAGTACTCATGACGTCCTTGACGATTGTAGTCGTGGCCGTTGGAGCTATGAGGCATCCTTGTCGTACTATATGCTTGGGGTCTAGGTGCGCATATACCCTTACTATGTATAGGAGAATCCATAGCATAAGTCCCTTCATCGTAACCTACCGAAAAAAAAAATCTATTAATTTCCTATAAAGCTGTGGTTGATGATAGTGATGATGTGCGTTACGGTTGGCTGTTATTTCATTTATAGAAGGAGTTTAAATCGATATTTAATTCTCGTAAATGATGTACTGTAGATTTCATTGGAATAGTTGCACCTATGTTCGATTGTTTGGTATATGACCTTAATTTCTTTTTGTAATCATTGTTGTGTTCTTGCTTGGTTTCTTGAGGTACGTGCACCTGTTCGGTTGTATCCGAGGCTGAATAATTATGTGATAATTCCCTTGAAACTCGTTTTAAATGGTCAATATGAACTTGTTTTTCCTCGCCACTTGAAAGTGACTTAATTAAAACTTTGTTTGCCTTTATGTTAATTACTCTGTATGGGCCCTCAAATTTAGGGGATAATTTATTGTCTCTCGTATGAATGACACCGTAAACAATGTCTCCTAAGCTGATAGGTGAATCTTTTGCCTTTTTGTTAAATGCCTCCGTCATTTCTTCCTTGGACATCGTTAATTGTTTTTGCACTCTTTTGTGAATGTCCTGGAATTCACGTAAACGGAGTTTAGAGTAATCATCGTAATTGTATATAGGCATGCTGTCACCTTCTAGGAGCTCATATGGTAATTTTTTATCTGTGCCATATATAATGAAATGTGGTGTGTCACCAATGGATTTATTTATAGACCCATTAATGGAGGCCTCTACTCTGGGAATCCAATCATCCCAGCTTGCATAATTTTCTACACTGAGAATGTGTCGTAGCACATCTAATACCTTTTATTTTGTCTCTCTACCAACCCATTCGATGCTGGGTGATAGGCCAAAACGTTAACCTTTTTAATGTTGTATTGTTTACATATTTCTTGTAAGATCTCAGAATTAAATTCTCCTCCATTATCACTTATTAATACCTTTGGGGTAGTAAAGCGACATATTACATTATCTGTTATTGCCTTTGCTACTGTCTCTGCTGTCTTATCTTTAATTGGAGCTAAAATGACATAACGGGAAAAATGATCCGTTGCTACGAATAAGTATAGGTTATTATTGTATGATAATGGCATCTTGAGTAAATCAACAGCGACAACGTCCCATGGTTGATGTGGTACTGGGTAATTACCCATCGGTGCAGGTGTGATTGGGTATCCTTTGTGTTTCGCACATGATTCGCATCTGTCTATATGATTGTGTATATCTCTTCGTAATGAAGGCCAGTAATATAATAGCTGGGCTTGGTTGAATGTCTTATCCTTTCCAGGGTGTCCTGCATGTGGGCTGTCGTGTATCATTCGTAATACTTGGGGTATCATGTCATTAGGTACTACCAACTGGTTAGTATTTCTTTGGCGTTTTGGTTGTTTAGAGTTAATTTTGTATAATGTATTATTGACCATTGTGAATTGTTCAAGTGGGACATGCAGTTTGGGTAATTGTATGTCATCTCCACTTTCTAACTTGTATATTACTTTTGACCATACTGGGTCAAGTCTTTGTGCCTTTGCGATATCCTCGTGGTTTGGGATATTTCCTTTGAGATCTAACGCCGCGACCTGAATTGTGTTCGGGTTCCTAGATAATGCGTCAGCTACTATATTCATTTTACCTTGTATATAATGTATTTGTACATTGTAGTTTTCAACTGTACATTTCCATCTTGCTCTCCTCCCAGAAAGGAGTTTTTCTTTAAACTTACCCACCAGTGGTTTATGGTCGGTGAATAAGTGGATTTCGTAACCATATACCAAATCTCGAAACTTTTGTAATGCAAAAATCACTGCAAGTGCCTCTAAGTCTGTAGTGCTATAATTTTTCTCCGCACCTCTTGTTTGTCTGCTGGCAAATGCAATTGGTTGATTCTTTCCTCTTTTATCTTCCTGCATCAGTACAGCCCCTAATCCTTTAACTGATGCGTCTGTACAAATAAGAAATGATTTCGTGTAATCTGGATATGCTAAACAAGGTGCATTCGTTAGTTTAATTTTTAGATTGTTAAATGCCCTTTTTTGTTCTTCTTCCCATTGGAATACAGCATCTTTTTTGAGTAGTTGGAATAGAGGGAAGGCTATATGAGAGAACTGTGGTACGAAGGACCTATAGTATCCAGCCAGACCTAAAAATTGTCTAACTTCGTCAGTCGTAGTGGGTTCAGGAAAATCTCTCACTGCCTGTATTTTGTCATCAGTGGTGTGAATACCATCAGAACTTAATTTGTGGCCTAAGAAATTTATTTCCTTAAAGCAAAATTTGCATTTAGAAAGTTTAATTTTTAATCCAGCATCACTAAGCTTTTGTAAGAGTAAGTCTAATTTCCTGAGATGATCCTTAATATTCTTCGTTGCGATAATAATATCGTCAAGATAAACAAATATTCCTTGTCCTAAAATTCCGGACAATACGTAATTCATAAGACGCTGGAACGTACCGGGGGCTGTCCTCAGTCCCATTGGCATTCTTGTATATTGATAATGGCCTCTGTTTGTTGAAAAGGCAGTGTATTTACGTGACTCCTGAGATACCGGAATCTGATAGTATCCGTTTAGGAGATCGATGGTCGAGAATATATTATTCTCAGGACCAATATTCTGTAGAACATCACTTAGCAATGGCATGGGAAATCTGTCTGGGATGGTGTGATTATTTAGTTTACGGTAATCTACTACCGCACGCATTTCTCCATTTCTCTTGGGCACAAAGAAAAGGGAGCGTTCCACGGAGAAACTGAAGGCTCAATAATTCCAAGCTTTAACATTTCATCGACATACTGATTTGCAAGTGTACGTTGGGAGTGTGGTATGCGATAAGCTGGTACGAAAATTGGTGGTGTTTCTGGGTGCACATTAATCATGTGATTAATCAAGTTAGTACACCCTAATCGTTCTCCGGGCAAGGCTACGGTGTCCCTGTGTGTTTCCAGCAGGGTTAACAAATCATTTTCTTCGTCAAATTCACCTGAGTGAATTAAATTCTCTTTTATTCTTTCTCTATCCGTAGATTTGATCTCACTTGTTACTCCACCAATATTTATTTCCTTCACAGGGGCGAAACATTTTTCAATATTAACTATGCAAGTTCCCTTCTTCAACTGAACTTCCCCATTCATGTGATTAATAATGAATATCTGAGTTAGCCCTTCGTCGTTCGTATGACATAATGCGTTTTCTACTGACAATCCCTTTACTTTACATAATTCTTCTAAGACAAGAACAGTACTATTCCGTAATTTGCTCTTTATGGTAACCTTCATGTATGAATTAGGTGGTATAACCAAATCATTAGTGAGATGGGTTGGAAAAATTGATAAATCAGTACTGTTATCTGAGTCACTAATTCTGGAGGATGGGGTTGCTGGTGTAAGTGGATCTATACACTCATCTGTTTGTGTATGTTTGTTTAAGCCTTTAATATTACCAATTCTTTTTGGCTCTCTTCTACCAATCGGTGAGGGCTCTGAAAGTATTTCCTCTATAAATTCATTATCAAAGTCTATTCCATTCATTTGTGGGAGTATAGTTATGTTCTCAGTTCTCATGGATCTTAAGCCCAGTAACATATGAGCTTTAATTGCTAAGTTTTCAACGATATAGAACAATGCAGAGAATGGTCTTGTAGTTTCTGTGAAACTGAGATTTAATCTTATCATACCTTTTACTGTAATCTCTTGACCATCTACTGTGTTTAATTCTAAATCAGCTTCATCCAGAAAAGTTACTTTCTTTTTATTTTTAAGAATTCTATTTAGTTCTTCATGTGTTATTAAGTTCACTGGAGAGCCTGTATCTAAAAATAAGGAAACGTTTTGATCCTCACATACAGCTGGTATCAAGATACACTCATTTCCCAACATGCCTCCTATGTGAAGTTTAACCTTGTTCTTCTTTACGTTTGTTCGTTTTTTGTCATGACTTGGTCTTAACCCGATTTGAACATAGACACAATTTTTTCTACTGTTTTGCAATCACTAGTCCAGTGCCCTTGGTATCTATGATGCCTACAGTAAGGACCAAACCCTTGTGTCTTTTGATTATCCTCTTTTGCCTTGATAAAGCATTCATACCTTGTGTGTCCTGGTTTTGCACAGTAATGACACAGAATGGACCTATCCCTTGACTGTGACCTACGAGGTGATTTCCCATAAAAAGTGTTGTTTATAGCGCGAGACCTGCTCGGGCTGCGCGAAAACTTATGAAACTGCCTGTAGGAAGGCGTGTGGGAACGAGGTCTAGGCGTCTTTGTCTGTTTGGGCTGCCTCATTTCAGGTCGCGATCGATTTTGTTCTCTGTTTGGGGTCGGTGTTGATGTTTTCACAGATGATACTGTCTCAGGTACCCTGATTCTACCAGAATGTGCATGTGTGTCGACCACACCTGCTTTACTGCACTGCATCTCTACCTCGTTCATTAAGTCTAGTAAGCACATTCCAGGGATGTACGCGATTGTTTTGGCGATCTTAAGGGTTCTATCAGGTAATTTACACAAGGCAGCTACATAACCAATGATGTCCACGACGAGGTCTGGGGACATCTTTCCATCATCTGTTATCCACTTAGAATTCTCCAGAGTAGCTAATAGGGTTCTCTTGATTGTGGAGACATCAGCAGTTATTTCACTGAGCACATGGTTTGTAGTGTGCTCCCTTACAAGATCTACAATTTTATGTAATTCTGGAATTATACCTGGCAAGAAGTTCATACCTCCAGAAAATTTCTTCAGAAATTCAGTTTTAAATTCATCATATGTCCTAGCACGATGTAGCTTATCGGAGCGCAATAAATTGCTTGCTGGACATCTTTCCTGGCTTATGCAAGATGAAAAAATAGCAATTTTCTCTTGTTCATCTAGTATGTGGCGCTTGATGAACATTTGTTCGCACTGACTGATTAATGAAATGACATCAATGCGATCCTTGTCTGTGCCAGAGAATTTTGGGGCAGTCTTATCCTCGTGATACACAAAAACGTGAGGTGTGGTTTTTAGATCAGCAGTATTTGTTTCTTGATTCATATTTAATGATTGCCCTGTTAATTCAACTTGTACGAGTTTATCGTTATGTGAGGGAATGGTAGAATATGTATGACCGGACCGGTGAACCCTGTTAAGTATATTGGCATACGTATTTAAGGCAGCTGCGAAGTCGATACTCTCAACGTCTGAAGGGGTTTCCCACTCATCATCCGAAACTCCCGTATTTGTTTCCTTATCTATAACGTGTGGTGTGGGTTGTACAATGGGTGGGCTGTCTCTTAATTGTGAGTCTGATGTTGTGGCAATTTGTGTGTCATCTGGTATTAACGTGGGTGGTTGCGAAAATATTCCTGTCATTAAGATATGATGTTATGAAATACGCCTCTTGTTTATTTATGTCCTAGCAAACTAGATGATTAAATAAGTTGAATATAGCTAATTTTAGCACTGAGAAGAAATGAGCAAGTATAATTTTACCCACTTGATACAGATCGTAGAGGTGTGTCGATACAAAAGTCGATCTCGGAAGAAAATACAGGTTTGATTGAAGATCTCTTGATAATTCTAGTGGTGTGTTGATGGACGATATTACTCAGGAAACTCCATGGCCTGGTATTTGTAGTGGTTAACGGCTGTCCCAGGCAAACCTCAACATAGAACGTCGAATTTCCAACTTAACTGTGAAAATAAGTGAATATGAGTAGGAGCTATGTGAATAATGAGTAATGAGTAGTGGGTGAGAAGTGCCTGGTGTCAGTCACACGTTGCTTGGCATGGCAGACTCGCGTTGTGATGTCATCTCAGCACATGGTGACGTCGGCTTCCCACACTGGTAGCTGTGGTGAGTGAATGAGTAGCGATGAGTAACTTGAGTGAAGACGAGTGAGTAAGATGAGTTGTAAATCGTGTCTCACTCTTCGTTTGTTTGTTCCCTTTATTCTATGTGGAAGTTTTCTCTGTCCTTTTCTCTAGTGATTTATTCGTTTGTGGGATGAAGACTGCCGCTTACTTGTAGGTGCGTGTAGAAGATTATACAGACGATGTAGAGTTGTTAATTGTAGTTGATTGTAGATGGCTGTAGTTGATTGTAGATGGCTGTAGACTTTGTAGAACTGAAGCTAACCTTGTAGTCTCGGTTGCTTTTGTAGAAATTTGCTTTTAATTCGGAGACGATGTCCGCAGATTTGCTGGTTTGTCGTTAAGCTACTTGCAAGGCGTCGAGTGATCTCTTGACCTCTGCATCAGCGTAATGATCTGGGAGACGGAGGGGGCAGGAGCTGATATTGTTGGTTGTTGTCAATCTTGATATTTTGTAGGAATTTAATGTTGATTCGTAGACGAGGTTCGTATACGTTCGCTGCTACCAAATGTCATAAAGACTTTGTAGTTACTTGTAGAGAAGTATATTTTAGACTTGTGGTCGAGCGGCTTTTATATCTTGTAGTAGTTTCCACCAGATGTCATGTAGTGACGGGAGAGGTAAAGAATAGTATGGGACTATTTTTATTTGTCTTGGAAATATTAAACAGGTATAATAGTATAAGTCCTGGGTAGCTACCTCCCTGTCTCGCTATCTCTCTCTCTCTCTCTGTTCTAAGGCTAATCTCCGTCTCGACCTCTCTCTAGGGTCGCTTGTCTCCTTCTAAACTCTCTTTCCTAACATCTCGTGTAGTAGGGTGTGTGTGTCACGTATGTTCCTCATGGCAACAGAACTTTCTCACGAGAGGACTGCTGACAGCTAACTGCATCATCTCCTTACTGGCCGCTGTCGTCAGCTTTCCTCCGTGTAAGCGTTTAGCGCTGCTCGCTTCTCGCAAACACAACACCTTCTCATCATTTGACTTCCTGCTTCTATCTGTCTCTCTATCTATCTATTTATTTATCTATCTATTATGTAGTCCTATAGTTGTATAGTGGTTGTAGATGTCGATTTTGGGAAGATATTAATCTTGTTGTTGTTGCGTTGTTGTCATGTTGTGACCGTAAAAAGATCGTGTTGTGGTCGTGCTATTGACGTGTTGATCGAACACAGATCAGGGTCGATAAACTTGGCTGATCACAGGACGGCAACGGTGATTCCCACACGATCGTAGTTCGATTACAACAGGATAATAACACCACAAAATATAACGTTCTTTTTCGTCACATTGTCGGCCAAAATATAGTGCATGCGCTATTTCTTGGCCAACCACAGCTGACGATTTCCGACCCGTAAGACACCCCCTTGAAATTGACATATTGAGGCGATCTTTTTACATGATAAACATATGATGTTGGCCGACTCAGAAAAAATTCAAATTTTTTGAAAAGATTGGCTGTGATCGGGGGCTATCGTAGTGTGTGTGATGCAGGCTTTAGTGGTGCCTGAATGACTACAGTAGATAGTCCTAGGCTTCTTCCTTCAAAGAAAGGGGGATAGCTGAGATAGGACAACACACGTCCAATTTACTCATTCACACACACACACACACACACACACACACACACACACACATTTACTCATATCTTAGACGGAAGGGGAGAAGGGACAGATCCTCACCATACCACACCGCACCAGGGTCAACTGCACAGTGTAATCAGTGACATCCGCAGGATGGCCCAACAGCAGAGCTGGTTTACCCCTGCCACATCATGATGAACCCATACCCTTACCCACACCTGACCTGATCAGCTGATCAGACCAAATGTGGGAGAATATCACCTCACAGGTGCATCACCATGTATTCATTCACAATTTCTCTCCAGTCATCCCCATCACATCCAGCCACTCCTCCTTGTTCTACAGACATCCCACTTGCATCTAACACTCTTTTTACACTGTCCATCCATCCTATTTGTGGTCTTCCTCTCAGCCTTACACTTCTCACATGCAATTCAGTTACCTTTCTCACCAATCGCTGTTCATCCATTCTCTCCATATGCCCAAACCATTGCAACACCACTGCTCAATTCGATCAGCCATCTCCCGCATAACTCCACTTCTCCTTCTCACTTCATCTTTTCTCACTCAATTCATATGCGTCATTCCACACATACTCCACAGACACCTCATGTACATTACATTCAAACTCTTCCTTTCTGCTACACCCCAAATCCAAGTTTCAGCCCCATATAATGCAGCCTGTACGACTACACCCTCATGCAGCCTTGTTTTTACATCCATTCTAAGCGAATTGCATCTAAACACTTTTTTCATTCCTCCTAACACCTTTCCTACTTCATTCATTCTAAACTTCACCTCTACATCAATTTTTCCATCCACAACATGTGACCCTAAATACTTAAAACACTCTACCTCCTCAAACAACTCACCATTCAAAACTACATTCATCCTTCTACCGTCTACCAACCTCATACGCTTCATCACTTTACTCTTATTCTCATTTACTCTGAATTTCCTCCTTTCACCTACCCTTCCAAACTCCTCCACCAACTGTCTCAACCACTCCGAATCAGCCACCAGTGCCGTGTCATCTGCAAACAGCAGCTGATTCAGATTCCACTCTCTACCATCAGCATTCATTAGACTCAAGCCTTCACCTAACACTTGTTCATTCACCTCCCTTACAACACCATCCATACATATAGTAAACAACCAAGGCGACATCACACACCCCACTCTCACGGGAAACCAATCACTCACAGTATATCCCATTCTTACTCACTTTCTACTATTTTCATAAAAACTTTTCACTCTTTGTAACAATCTACCATCAAGTCCAAACAGTCTCAAAACAGTTCACAAATCCTCATTATCAATTTCATCATATGATATCCATAAATCCATGAACATCCAAAACACATCCTTACCTTTTGCCAAATACTTTCCACACACCTGTCTCACAGCAAACACCTGATCCATGCATTCCCTCCCTCTCCTAAAGCCACACTGCTCATCACCAATCACTCCCTTTTTATCCTCTCTGACTCTCTTAATCAACATTCTACCATACACCTTACCTACAACACTCAATAGACTTGTACCATTAAAACTGGTAAAGTCATACTTATCACCCTTACCTTTATACAGCGTAACCACACATGTACTTGCCCAGTCAGTCAGCATCATACCGTTCACAAAGCACACATTCAGCAATCTTACTAACTACTCAAAAATAATAGCTCCACCACCTTTCTGACATTCCATAGGACACCCATCCATACCTACACCGTTTCCTGCTTTCATCTCCTTGACTGCCTCCTGCACTTCCTCAGTCGTGATCAAATAATCAATCAGCTCTTCAAACACATTTATTCCTTGCACCCTTCCATCTGCCACAATCTCAGCCTTCCTTTCCTCCTCTACATTTAACAGTCTTTCAAAATACTCTGCCCATCACTTCCTTACGGCATCCATCTCAATTAACATCTTTCTATCCTCTACTTTTACACGCTTTTCCTTCCCAGACTCTTCCCTTCGCACTCTCCTCACCTCCTTCCAATACATTTTCTTTTTCTATTCAAAATTCTGTCAACCGCCTACCCCACCTCTCATCTCCTGCCACTTTAGCATCGTCCAATCCCCTTCTCGTCATATTCCTCTTTTCCTTATCTCTTTCATACGACACCTCATCGTTCCTCTACAGCCACACTTCATATGCACGTCTCTTCTCAGCTACAGCCATACTTACTTCCTCACACCACCATCCACTTCCTTTTCTTACACCACTACCTATTCTTCTTACATCACACACCTCTTCCGCATACCCCACTACAGCACACTTAAACAACTACCATTCTTTTCCCACACCGCCATTTTCCTGATCTTTCACTGCGTTCCACTCATCTTTCAACTTTTCCTGATACTATATCATATTCTGTCTTTTATCCAGCTCACTGATTTTCAAAACCTCCCTATCACACCTAAGTCTCCTTGATCTCACCCACCTCATACCTATCCTCATCTTTCCTTCCACCAGATACTGGTCAGACATACTTCCACCCTCCTCTCAAAACATTCATATCCAGGAATTTTTCTCTTACATTCCTTGAGACAACCACATAGTTCATCAGTCCTCTATCAGCAACTCTTCCACCTTCCTGTCATACCCATGTATATTTATATCTTTTTTTTTCCAAACAAGGTATTTCCAATCACCGCCTCTTGCTCAACAGACATCCGTATCACACTTTCCCCATTATAAATTTATTCCAGGCACACCATGCATACCAACGAAACCTTCAACTGCTACATTTCCCACTCTAGCATTCAGATCTCCCATCATTTCCACATTCACATTTGCTCCAAAACTCTGCAAACATTCATCATTCCAGAATAACTCCCTCACTTCTTCATCCCTTTCCCTACCAGGCCCATATGCACTCACAAAAACCCACAGCTCACGTCCAACTTTCGCTTACACCCACTTCAGTCTCGATGACACCTTCCATTCAGTTACACACTGCTGCACTTCCGGGCTCACTATCAATGCCACTCCTTCTCTCACTCTTCCTGTATCAACACCTGACCTCCTTCCAGTCACACTTCCAAACTTACAGTACAGTAGTTTCACCTTTCTCTTTCATCTTTGTTTCACTCAAAGCTAACACATCCAACTTTCTTCTCACAAACATTATCCCAATCTTCTCCCTTTTAGCCTGAAGTGTACAACATCCACGCACATTCATAGACCCAGTCTTCAGGGTACGGGGATAACTCAATCCTCCTTCTCTTTCTATGCCCTGCCTCACTGTAGGAACTGAAAATACAGAGGAGGGGGTCCCTAGTTCCTTCAGCTCGTCGCTTTTAGTCGCCTTTTACGGCACGCAGGGAATACGATGGCAGAATTTTTCCTAACACAACCTGCTCGCAGAGTGCCACCCGTGGTACCATCCCATCATGCGGCTAGATTTTGTCCCCTACGCCACAGGGACGGACACAACCGTGAATGCTAATAAAGAAACAGGGAGAATAACAATAGTGTGCCACTAAAGGGTAGGTTAATCGAACATGTCCACCTCCCCCCCCATACATACACAGAAATACTCTCCTTACCCCCACCAAAGCACTGATTTACAAAGTGGATGAATTGGAGATCTAAAGCTTCTCTCTCTCTCTCTCTCTCGTGTAATAATAGTTTCATTTATCATATGAGGTTTATTATTACGTGCATAGACGCACCTTCACTTCCATGTAAAGAAATTATTTTGAAGTTTTAGCAGGATTCTGTAAAATGACCCAAGTGTACCATATATTTTCAAATATTTGTCCATCGTCTTCTAAACGATACACTAAAATCCTGGTACGAAAGACATATTATATGATTACAAGCGGTATAAGTCCATCTCCTGTCTTGCTATCTGGTGAGCCACATATTTACCTACCCACTCATCCACCTATTCATTCACCCCACCAAACATAACCTCACCTTAACCGCATTTTTCTTTCTTCGGCAGCACTCATTCATTCAGTCCTATTGGCAGTATTGGAGTGAGTTAAGTGTGAATGATTCGGCAATGTTACACCTTCGTCAGAGAAATTACCAATATGCCGGGAATCGAACCCGGGACCCTCAGGTGAGAGCCAGGCAGCATACCACTACACCACGACCAGGTAAAAGTTAACTCACGTTGTCACAATCTTGTAAGCATACCACTACACCATGACCAGGTAAAAGTTAACTCACGTTGTCACAATCTTGTTACAAGATTGTGACAACGTGAGTTAACTTTTACCTGGTCGTGGTGTAGTGGTATGTTGCCTGGCTCTCAGTAACAAGATTGTGACAACGTGAGTTAACTTTTACCTGGTCGTGGTGTAGTGGTATGCTGCCTGGCTCTCAGTAACAAAATTGTGACAACGTGAGTTAACTTTTACCTGGTCGTGGTGTAGTGGTATGCTGCCTGGCTTTCACCTGAGAGTCCCGGGTTCGATTCCCTGCATATTGGTAATTTCTCTGATGATTTTTCCTGTGTAAAAATACAGGTTCTCTCTCCGTCACACCTTCGCTTGTGAGTAGATGAAATAACTGGGGAAATTGGTCTTCCATAAGGTCTTCCTCATAAGGATTTCAGTAACCATAGCTTGGTATAGGTCACCAGTATATGTAGTTAGGTAATGATTGAGAATTGAAGCCATGTAGATCAACATTTACACCCTCCACCTGACAGAGTCTAAGGAGTACGTTGTTATCACTGGGATCAATAACTGCTGGGTGGCAGGGCGGCTGCCTGGGCGTTGAGATTTCGTTTCCGGGCCAGAACTCAGAAAGTAGTCACTACGGAGTCATGAAATTTCACATGGTTATGTGTCTTATAGTGAACTGGTGCCTTTTGATAGGTAGAATGCTGTGTCTTAAGTAGTTATATTTTTAATGAAAAAGTAGCAAAAATAATTTTTCCATAGATTTCAATGCAACCTGCACAAGGAATCTGAAGGGCCCATTTTATGGGTTCTCAAGGCGTTCTCCTTACTCCCACCTTTAAAAGAAAAGATTGGGGGGGTGAGGGCCGTTATGTGCTTGGGTAGGTGTGCAGGGAGGTGGGGGGTATGTGCTTTGTCAGGTGGAGATTTATAAAACCGTAGTGTTGCCCATGCTTTACTAAGCCTTACTTAATATATTATTTCCCAAAGCTATGCCCATCTTCCACAATACCCTGCATATGGCCATATTTTGTTCATCTTACACCTGCCAGACGATTACAGTCAATTTAGAAGTAACTTCCTACTATGGTCAGACTCAAATATGAAGTCCGTTTGGGTGGGGCCCGAGAGGGGATTTCCCTCTCTACAGCTCTGCCGCATCAACCCCAGTACCTATCTCTCTCTCTCTCTCTCTCTGTCATATATCAGCTATTTACTATTTGAAATTGTATATTAAATATTCTGTACTTATTAAATATATTAAATAAGGCTATATAGTGCTATGAATGTGTCGCTTTTTAGGATAACAGCAATGATTTGTACAAATTCCACACCACGTGACAACGTCGCTTTCCGACGTTGCCAGAGGTCAAGGACACCCACCTCAGACTACAGGTGACCGGTCACTTCCTCCCTGATCCCCACCCACGATGGCAGCTACTCCGACTCGCTCTCGTGTGCTCCACAGTCGGGAGAAAGAACTTATTTACAATGTGAACAAGTATTTTTTTGAAGAAAGATCAGAGAGAGGACTTATGCCTACTGGGGAAACTCTATAAAAAAAAAAAACGCGCCAAGACTTTTACCTCAGTGGTGGTGTGGAAAAAAGGTCGAAACAATATAGAAGAAAACATAACTTATAAATATATTAAAACTTTCTCAATCAACTGAGAGAGAGAGAGAGAGAGAGAGAGAGAGAGAGGAGGTTTGGCAGAGCTGTAGAGAGGGAAATCCCCACGCGGGCCCCACCCAAACGGACTTCATATTTGAGTCTGACCATAGACAAGTTAGTGAGGGTTATGTCCAACTTCTCGAGTTGAAACCCTAATCAGGTGAACGGGCTGGATTATTGAGTTTCTGGTGAAGCAGGGTGTAGGAAACCCGAGAAAATAAATAATAAATAACTCCGAAGTTCGATACTTTATTGAAAAAAATAAAGGTTGCATAGAAAAGTATAGCCTTTTTTCTCCCTCTGGGAAGGTTTTGGTTTCCTTTGGTACGTTATTTGCTCCCTTGGTACGTTAATTTAAAAAAGAGGTAACAAAATTCACACCTGTGTGAAAAAAAATGTGCAGAAAAAAAAAAAAAAAAAAAAAAAAAGGACTGCTGAGATCGTTATAAAAATGGAGATCCTGAGTGCTGGATGGATGAGGAAGATTGTGCCAACTCCACAAGGGCCTGCACAGCCGGAATCTACATCGCCTGTGAAGGTACAGAAGAGGGACACTTTTAGCCACATTTGGGTATCTTTTGATAGGGGTTAGTTAGGGTGGGCCTGGTGGTGTTGTATATGGTTATAAGTTATATTTTGGCCTGAAATATATTCCTAGACATATTTAAAATAATTCCAGCCCAG
This sequence comes from Coenobita brevimanus, assembly GCF_032717465.1. NCBI lineage: Eukaryota > Metazoa > Arthropoda > Malacostraca > Decapoda > Coenobitidae > Coenobita > Coenobita brevimanus. The sequence goes on along the minus strand of NC_136986.1, from coordinate 4,894,661 downwards.
AAAGTCAAATCTAATTACCTAAATTCCTCCTGCTGCTCTTGCTTGGCTGCAGCATGAGAGTCAGGGCTGGTATCCTCCATGGTAGTATCGCACGCGTTGCTAAGTGCTTTGTCTGGGTCGGTGTGAGTCGGGAGGAGTGGTGGAGTGACGGGAGGAGAGAGAGTGGGGGAGCGTGACCTCCCTCTTGGTGGTCCCTCGTCCCCCTCTTCTTCCCAGCTTTCTACCCTCACTCCAAGCGGTTCACCTTCGTCGTAATAAATGGAAACATCTTCCCCCAGGTCGATTATTTCCTCCTGCAATGCATCTTCTTTCTCAAGGGCAGCTAGGCAGGCATCAGTCTCGTCATCGTTCAATGTTCTTGATACCATCGTAAACCTAGAATGAGAGAAAATGGGAAATTTTCAATAAATCGTCTAAAAACCGTAGGTTTTGCTTCATTCACCTATCATTCCTTAGGAAATTTATTATGGAATAATGTAAATCACTAATATTCACAATAAATTTCCATTTAAATGGTTTAAATGCCTGAAATGTCAGGTGCTTTAAATCTTGTTTACTTACCAATCACAGGTGAAGCGGGGTCCAGCACACCCCAGGGTTGCCAGAACTGCATGTTGGAGGTGGGAGATCCGTCAGCACGCGCACACTCGGCAAGGGTACCAGCTCCACTGAAATTTCCTCACCAGCTACCACCCCTACACCTAACTGGGCATGCACAGTAGCTAAAAACATTGGAAAAATGCATGCCCTAGGGAATTTAATACCCTGCTTCGCCTGATAAGGGTTAAAGTAAATGAAGATGTTGGAGGGGGACGCTATATGTAAGGGCACGTCCGTAGTAGAATCAAAATGGTGATCTCTGCGAGGATAGCCTAATGATTTTGGTCTGAACCTAATTACATAATTATCTATCATGATACTGACGAATATTGGTGATGTTAGAGCACGTTTGCAAACTGACCCTAGACAGTATAAGCAGGAAATCTAGCTAAATTTGACCTTAAGTTGACTACGCAGGTCTTATGAGTGAAACTTCTCAGTAATTGTAAGCTTAATTTAATTAGCTTGATTCATGACTCAGTGTTTGGAGTGAGTGAAGATGCTGAAACTGATAAAACTTCAACTGGTCATGATCTCTGGGAACATGAGCCACCTGTTCACAGTGTTGATAATGTTCAGAATCCTAAGCTTTTGAACTGTACCAACAGCCACATATTCGCAATCATACTACTCAGAAATAGATGTCTATCTATCTATCTGTCTATTGCCAGACGCTTCAATCCCGTTTGGGGTGGCCACAAACAAATCGCCTCCAAATCGCCCTGTCTCCCGCCATTTCACTGCCCTGCTCCCAACTCACACACCCCTCTCTCATATACCTCTCCACCCCATCCCTCCATCTCATCCTCGGCCTCCCCCTCCCTCTTCCCCCCTCCACCTCACTCACATACACTCTCTTCGTCAGTCTTTCACCCTCCATCCTCTCCACATGGCCAAACCACCTCAGTGTGTTCCTCATAATGATTCCTATCACATCCACATCCACACCACAACTCTCCTTTATATCCTCATTCGTCAGCCTGTCTCTCCATGTGACTCCACAGGCTCCTCTTAAATAACTCATTTCCACTGCTCTCAATCTTGACTTGTGTCCTTCCAACAACGTCCAAGCTTCACTTCCATACGTTAGAGTTGGTATCACAATACTGTCATGTAGTAACTTTTTCACTTCCATGCTCACTTCTCTGTTTTTTATCACTGCTTTCAAAGAACCTGCAACCTTTCTTCCCTGCTGCACCCTTTCAAGCACTTCACCCTCCAAACCTCCATCCTTACTCATCACACTACCGAAGTACTTAAACGTACTCACATTTTCCAATTCCTCACCATCCAACCTCGCTGTACATTCACTGACTTCACCTCTCTCAAAGACCATCATTTTACTCTTCTCTACATTCACCTTTAGATTCCGTTTCTTACACACTCTCCCAAACTCATCCACCAAGCCTTGCAGCTCCCCTTCGTCTTCACTCAACAACACAGTATCATCTACAAACAACAGTACAGGGAGTTTCCAAACACTATCCTCTCTCACCAAGGCCACTCCAACATCCACTACCCTACCTTGTACCTCTTTTATTACCCCATCCATGTACATATTGAACAATCATGGAGACATGACACATCCCTGTTTCAACCGAACTTTCAAAGAGAAAAATTCACTTAGTTCACCATCCACATGCACTGCAGCCTTCGCACCATCATACATACTCTTCACAGCATTCAACAACTTCCCAACTACTCCATATATTCTTAAAGCTTTCCACAATCTTTGTCTATCCACCCTGTCATATGCTTTCTCCAAATCCATGAAAGCCGCATACAACTTCTTTCCCTTCTCTAGAAAGTTTTCCACTTAAGATCTAAGAATGAATATCTGATCTACACAACCTCTTCCCTTCCTAAAGCCACCCTGTTCTTCTCCAACTAATTTCTCTGTTCTTTCTCTAACTCTGTCTATAAGTATCCTACCATACACTTTTCCTATTATACTAAGAAGACAAATACCCCTATGATTACCACACACTTCTTTTTCCCCTTTTCCTTTGTTCAAGGGAATAATTATACCTGACTTCCAATCCTCCGGGACTCTACCTTCCTCCCAGGCCAATCTGCATATCTTCCACATCCATTCTACTACTATCTCTCCCCCATACTTCAGCATTTCACCACACACTCCATCAATTCCTGGGGCTTTCCCCGATTTAACTTTCTTCATTGCTTCCACAACTTCTATCCTACTGATTTATTCCTGTCTTCTCACCTCCCTCTTTCTCCCAGCCATTCCCCAGCCACTTATACTCGCATTACTTCCATCCTCTATGTTCAACAATTCCTTAAAGTGTTCTCTCCATCTGCTCATTTTTTCTCCCTTCTCCACTAGTAATCTACCATTTTTATCTTTCACTCCCCTGCTAACTTCACGTCCACCCTGTCTTACTCTTTTCACCTCTCCAGAACATTTCCTTACAGTCCCTTCACTTTACACTCAAATTCCTTCCAAATTCCTCATCCACTCCCTTCTTACTCTCTCCTACTAATCTTTTCACTTCTCTCTTTCTTTCTACATGTAACTCCCTCTTCCGTCTCTCAACTTCTTCCACGCCCCTATTTCTCATCCATTCATTGTATGCTTTCTTCTTTTGTGCCACAGCCTGTCTCACCTCTTCAGTCCATCACGCTGTTCCTTGCACCCCCCTCCGTCTTCTCTTCCTTCCACACACCACATCACATGCTGCACATATTTCTTCTTTAAATATCCTACACACACCTTCCACGTCTCCCATCTGCTCCAGTTCATATTTGCCCAATCGTTCCTTCACTTCTCTCTTATACTCTGCCTTTTTCTCATCCTCTTGTAACCTTTCCACTCTTCTTGCAACTACTCCTTCCTCTCGTCTTTCCCTTCTTCTATTCCTCCATCTTACTTGAATCCTAATTCTGGCCACCACCAAGTAGTGGTCAGAAAGTCCACTCCCCCAACCTCTATAAGCTCTTGGATCCATTACACATCTTCGCATCCTTTCATCCACACACACATAATCAATCATTGCCTTACTTTCATTCAATTCACCACCCACCCTTCTCATCACTCGCCATGTATACCTGTGGATCTTTTTATGCCTGAAGAGGGTATTGGTTATCACCAATCCCCTCCCAGCACAAATGTCCACTAACGCACTCCCATTCTCATCTATCTCAGCAGGCACACCCCACTCACCAACTATTCCATCCACCTTCACATTCCCAACTTTACCATTCATATCACCGATCAAAAACACTCTCTCATTCCTTCCAAACTTTTCCATGCACACTTCTACATTTGTCCAGAACTCTTCTCTCACTCTTCTAGCACGATCTTGCGTTGGCGCATACGCACACACAATCACCCACATTTGTATTCCAACTTTCAACTTTACCCACACAATCCTTGACCCAACTGATCCATACTGTCTTATGCTCTTCTTCCATCTTTTACTCACAACTATACATACTCCTTCCTTTGCCCTCTCATTCTCACCTACTCCTGCACATATACCACATCCATACTCCCATTCTCTCACACTATCTCCTCTCTATTTTGTTTCAGTTATTCCACATACATCCACTTTCGCACCCTCAAGCACATGGACAATCTCTCTCTCTTTCACCTCATCATTCGCTCCTCTTACATTCCATGTACCCATTACCAAATCCTTTGTCAGGTCCTGGGTCGTCATCGTTTGGTCAGTCCTTGTCCGAGGCTTCTTGTTTGTTTTTTTAGTTACCGGTAGTTGTTTTCCGGGGAGGGGCACTAACCCTCCGCCAAGCCTTTTAGTCGCCTTTTACGACAAGCAGGGATACTGGGGGAGTATTCTTGAAAAACCCTACCCCCAGGGGGGGAAATTGATGTTAATGTCTTAAATACTAATGTCAGTGAACAACTTGAAATAGTTAAAATTCAGTTACAAATGAGACAACTTCAAGCCCAAGAGAAACAACGTGAACTAGTTCGTGAGCGCAGACTGAGGCAGCTTGGCCGTTCATCTAGTCCTTTTGGTGCCTCTTTAAGGAATTCTTTTGATGCTGCCGAGAACATTTAGTTTTTCCTTTATGAGTAAGGTGTCACTAAATATTTCCAAATGTTTGAGGTGGCAGCTCGTGTTTCCTGGCCTAGTAACTCTTGATCAATATTACTTCAGACTCCACTTTGTGTACATCACAGGAGGCCTATATTGCTTTATCAGCTGACCAATATGCTGATTATGAGGTGATAAAAGATGCAATACGCGGGATTTATGAACTTATACCAGAGGTATACGGTCTTAGGTTTACAAACAGTTACAAACAAAAAGTTCAGACATATGTGGAAGTTTTTGAAAAATAACTGGAGGAAAGAAAAAGTGGATTAAAAAATAAACCATACATCAGAATACTGGCGTCTTCCAATCATAAATAATCTGTAAAAGTTGGACTTGAACAGCTACTGATTGAGGTTTGGAAGGAAACATATCTGGGGATGCGAGTTCCAAAGAGATGCAGTACGGGGAATAAAAGATTTCTGACAGGCGGAAGTTCTGCAATATGGCAATGTGACAGTCCAGTTATGAGTGCTACCGAATGCCCGTGTAGCACAGGGAAAGGCAAGGAGAGGTGGCACAATGGATCCAACTTCGTATGAGCATTTGCCATGAAAGTATTTGTAAAATAACGCAAGAGAGGCAACATTCCTTCTTACCTGTAGAGGAGGTAGTTTATTTGTCATAGCAAGGTTATTAATAATTCTAACAGCTTTGGTCTGAGTTCTGTCTAGTTGTTTTAGTGCAACCTCTCGACATCCATTCCACATGAGTGAGCAAGATTCGAGCTGAGAGTGCACATGACTTTTATAAACTATATTTAACTGACAGTCACTAAGAAAGCTACGAACTTTGTACAATAACTTTGGAGGCAATAATAGCAAGTGATCTGACATGAAAGGTCCAGCTAAGAGCATTGTTAAGTGACGCACAGAGAAATTCAGTACTTTGGAGATAGGAATATTAATAGGACTGAAGGTAATACAGGAATCTGGCAGTAACTGTGTATTAGTATATTGTATATATTTGGTTTTACTAGCATTAAGTGAGACAAGGTTATTTTGTCCCCATTCAGTGATACTAGATAAGTCTTGATTTATGGAGATGGCTGTACCGAGTTGTGAGTTAGAGATATTAAACTTTGTGAATCGGTGTTTAAGTGTGAATGAACTACGAAGTGTTGAGTCATTTGCATATGAATGGATGGGATTCTGGGTGACAGATAAGAGATCGTTAATATGAATTAGGAGTAGGGTTGGACCCAGAACTGATCCTTGTGCACGCCAGGGTTACTTGAGTTGAAATTGGAATATACAGTATATCATCTACTTTTACTCCTATATTTCTGTCACTGAGATAAGAGGAAATCAGAGGAACAAAAGACTTTACTCCATAGCAAGGAAGTTTGGATAGCAGGGAACAGTGCTACACTTTATCAAAAGCTGTAGAAATATCAAGGGCTATTGCATGAGTTTCTCCATGTTGGTCAATTGACTGATGGATGATGAGAATCAGATTGAGTATATCAATGTATCTTTCATGGCGATAACCATACTGTGTATCACAAATTAAGCTGTTGGGTTCAAGATGTTGAACTATGTGCTTATTCATTACAATTTTTAATAGTTTACCATGAGAAGACGTGACAGCTATTGGTCTGTAATCAGAGAGGTCAGGAGAACTTCCTATCTTCGAAATTGGGTGGATATTGGCTTCATTCCATGAATCAGGGAATGAAGAAGTACGTATGCATAATCTGAGTAATTTAGCTAGAACAGAAACAAGTTCGGGGGAGCACTTTTCAAAACAAATGAACGAATTCCATGTGGACCTGGAGTTTTGTTGGTTGGTAAATTGTCTAGGATGGATTTTACATATCTAGGCTGTATTTTAAGTGGAGCAATTTCGGTAAAGTTATGTTCAGGTACTGGGACATTCTGGTTGATTTTCTCTACTGCAAAGTTTTTGGCAAATGTACTGGCAAGGATATTCACTTTACCGCGTGGGTCATTTGTAATGTTACCGTCTGAAGATTTTAGCGGAGGAATGGGTGATGGCTTGTTAATGTTATTCATGAAGTAACTGACAGCTGACCAGAATATTCCCTTGTCACTGAGATTGTTTAGCAGTTTGGATGCTTCGTTCTGAAGAAAGTTTGATTTAGCAATTTATTACTGCTTTTGCAAGGTTTCTAGCAATTTTAAATTGACTGAGTAATTCAAATGTTATTTATTTTAAGTAAGAGTTATATGCTTATGATTTTTGGGCCATTGCTCTCGCACAATTGCTATCACACCATTTTGAGGAATCCGATCTGTTATTGAACTGTTAACTTGGTATGAACAATTCCATATCAGCTTGTATTGCCATTAATGTGGGCCTGGTAGATTTGATGTCAGTAGCGAAGAAAGACTGCCATGGAATGTCAGCAAGATCACTTCTGAATCCATCCCGGTCTGCCCTATCAAAGTGGCATTGGGTCATTCTGACTGGTTCAGAACAGGGAGGTTTGGAGGAGCTGACTAATGAGGCTTTGATGAGATTGTGGTCAGAGCATCCAAGTGGTGACAGTATGTTCATCCTGTATTGATCTGGACTATTTGTGAGGAATAGATCCAAGAGATAAGCGTTACAGTCAGAATTATCTTGTATTCAGGTTGGCTGCTTTACCAACTGTGTGAGATAAAACGATTCTGCGACCAGCTCACATTCAAGACCAGTATCGTCAGTCCCGGCAGAATACAATAATCATTCTATATTATGTACGTTATCATCACCCAAAACGGTAATTTCATGCTAAGGGTAAGTTTAAGGTTTGTCAACTGTATGGATAAGGAGTCAGATACACTGGGTTCTCTAGAAGCATTGGGGGAACGAATTCTTCCCTCTCCTTCTGACACCTTGCCAAAACCTTTCTAACAACTTTACCTCATCATCCTTCCTTCTTCTTTTCTATTCTGATGGTTCTGTAGCTATTTCTTCTACTGATAAAGTAGATCTCTTCACTCAGACTTTCTCCTCCAATTCCACCTTCGACGATTCCGGTTCTGTTCCTCCACCACTTCCCCGCTCAGACTTCCTAATGGCTGACATCAAAATTTCTACAGCTGATGTACTTTCTGTCATCACTTGATTCAGTACCCCGGTACTAACAAGGCATATGGGACTGATGGAGTCCCTCCTGTTGTCCCCAAGAACTGAGCTTCTGTGCTTACACCCAGCCTAGGTAAAATCTTTCGCCTTTGTCTGTCAACTTGTACTTTTCCTTCTTGCTGGAAGTTTGCTCTCATTCACCCAGTCCCAAAGAAGGGTGACCATTCCCAACCCTCTAACTATCGTCCAATTGCTTTAACATCCTGTGTCACAAAAGTTTTCGAGTCAGTTCTTAACGGAAAAATTTTAAACCATCTCTTCTATCACAACCTTCTTTCTGATCATCAGTATGGGTTCCGTCAGGGAAACTCCACTGGCGATCTTCTCACCCACCTTTCAGATTCGTGGTCATCTTCTTTTCGAGACTTGGCGAAAGCTATGCAATTGCACTTGACATCTCAAATGCTTTCGATCGAGTCTGACATAAATATTTAATTTCTAAACTACCCTTTAACGGTATCTTTCCTTCTATCTGTGCCTTCATCTATAGCTTCCTTTCTGGTCGTTCTATAGCCGCAGTTGTAGACGGCCATCGTTCTTCTCTATCTTGCATCATCCTTGAACATGCTTGGGATTTCATTCAGTCGAGGCTTATCTTGGAAAGATCATTTTGCATCTCTTGTAAAATTTGCTTCCAAGATATTAGGTGTGCTAAACCGACTCCATACCTTCTTTACCCCGGCACAGTTGTTGACTCTATACACTGGTTTTATTCGCCCCTGTTTAGAGTACAACTCTCATGTGTGGGGAGGCTCCCCACATACAGCACTTCTCAACAGGGTGGAGTCAAAGGCTTTTCGTCTCATTAACTCTCTTCCTCTTACTGGCTCCCTTTAACCTCTGTCTCTTCGCCACACTGTTGCATCTTTATCTCTTTTCTATCGTTACTTCCATGGTCACTGCTCCTCTGAACTGTCTGCTTGCACCCCTCCACCACTACGACTGGTGTGTAGCTCCCGTCTAGCAACAAACTCTCATCCCTTTTCTGCCCAACTCTCTAATGTAAGAGTTAACCGTAACTCCCAGTCCTTCATTTATGGAACAGGTCAACGCTGGAACTGTCTCCCTCTGTCTGTATTTCCTACTTCCTGTGATCCCCAGTCTTTCAGACGCAGTGTGTGCAGGCATCTCGAAATGAACGGATCTTGAATTTGGCTCTCCTTTGTATTGTTTTTTTTTTTTTCTTGTAAGGAACGGTTTGCGGACTCCTAGCCTTTGGTTCCTTCTTTCTTGCGTTAAAAAAAAAAAAAAATGGTAATATTGAGATAATTTAGTTTGTACAGTGAATAATCAAAATAAGCTGCAAGGAAGTTCAAAACAGTCTCAACTGCAAATGCAGGTTTGATGTAACAACAGGTGCCACCCTTGTTACGGAAGTTAGTGAGGAGATGGTAACCAGGAGAACAAAATAAGGATATTTCAACTGGGGGAGAGATCTGGGATTCTGTGAGGAACAGAGCTAGAGGGGATACCAACTGAAGAAAAAAAGTGAACTGAATTCAAATTGGTACTAATACCACGGATATTGGTGAAGTATAGGGCCGAACCTGCGCTTCTCTGCTGAAGAGGATTAACTGTATTTGCAATAGTCGCTGTCGTCACTTGATAGCAAGTGGGAGGACGCTGAGCTGCCAGTCCTACCCTGGCGGTGGTGGCAATCCGAGATTCCATTGCGTTTGCTGATGTTAATGCAGCAGCCATTGCTAAGGCTGAATGGAAATAACTGTGATATCTAATGTGCATGTAGTGTGGTGTAGACAGTTGAAGGTAGAGGCAGTATGAGAGTATGGTGGCCTATTCTCTGTGTAAGTGAGAGCACTGAACATGTTCAGCAAAGGGAGATGGGCAGGACCAGCTCCTGGGCCGGTGAAACGGAAGCTCCAGCTATCCCTATCACCAGCTTGCCTGCCATCCACCTCGGGAGTACCGCCCTATTCGACGCGCTACGGTTTTCTCCCTTGAGTACTTAAAGATTTTGATCAGTGGCAGCACTCTAAAAGAAAATTAATAAGGATTTCACTAAGCTGAGAGAACATATAATCATGGAGAACTTCACAAGGAATACGAGTATTGCCAAGCACGTTGCCACTCACCTAGTTAAGAAAGAGGTGGACAATTTTGCTGAGGCAGCTGTTGTGACAGATAATTATAGTATTATCCACATACACGATTCTAAACCTCGTTCAATTGGTAGATATAGGTGAGTGGATCAATTAAACTCAATAAATCCATCCTCTTGCAAAGCAGTTAAGATTAATTTAGATGACTTCCACTGGCAAAAACTGTGACCCCAAAGCATGTTAGTTCGACTACAGAGAATGGAAACATTGTTGCTAACGGACCAGGAGGAATTCCCAAGTTTTTATTGTTTCATAAAAAGAAGGGTGGTGTAGAAAAATGAAAGGAAGTCATATAAGTAAATCAATTACTCTGGTAAATACTTGGAGGATTGCTAATGCTGAAGTGAACAACCACATTAAAAAGACCGAATGGTAGTCACACACATCTGCATTAGTGTTAATAAGTGTGAAGCCAGAGTGGCGCACTCAGCTGTTGAAAGTCAAAGTCCTGAAGAACTATCACTGAACATTAGTGAAACTGGGATTAAAACCTGGGTCCACTAGGACTGCAGGCCACTTCTCTACCGTCTCGGACACCGTCTGCCCGCAAACCCGAAACACTCCTTGGTTGTCTCACAGGCCACATCCGATCATAGTACTTTCACCAGTAGACCGCCAGGCCTTAATGCGGTTGTTTGGACTACACGAAACCATTTGGGTTGTCAGTCAGTGTAATGTCACCTTAAGACAGCATTATACACAGTGTGTAGATGGTGGGCGATCTGATTTAACAGAGGTGCAAAACATGTAACTGGGCAGTTTTTAAGGATACATTGGAAATGCAGAAGTAGGTAGAACTGACTAAGATGGTAGCAGGGCAAAGGGAGAGAGTACAGTAAATCTTATCAAAGCGACTTCAGCAAAGATTTCCTCGAGATGAAAAACGCGAAAGTACAATGCGTTCCTGTCATGGACTGTACTTTACTGTTTGCTGCGTAGTGTAATTGTGTGTATTATTAAGCGTGCTTACCAGATTTCTACTATCTACAGACTGAAGTGGCCAGAAGTAGCTCGTGGTATAATAAAAAGCTATATTTTGGGCTGGACGAAAATTGTTCATGATTACGTTTCATCGTTCTACTACCGTTGTTTTATGTCGGACTTTTTCAGTAACAGTAACGAAATTCAATACTGGAAGAAAAGTACAGCGTTCTGTTTTTCTATCTAATTTTTTTTTCTGCTTTGAAAGTATTATTTAATCACAGAATCATTGGCATTCAGCCTATATGACATAGGGTCACAGTGGATGACTTGATAATGGATTGCCCAATTATTTGGTTTTGCACGAAAACCTTGATGTCACGACGTCCCAAACTACTGTATTACCGATTCTTAGTGTCAGACCGACATGTTAGAAGAGTATTTCTTTACATGATCTTGATTTGTTATGAAATACTTTGTTTAAGTCTTGAATATGAAGTAAGAAATTAACATTCCTCTCTCGAAAACACACACACACACACACGCACACACACACACACACACACACACACACACACACACACAAATTCCAGCTGCGTGAGGGCATTGCTACCTCTTGGTAGCTCTGTTTTCCTGGTACAATTTAACGTGAATTATAAATGACATGTCTCGTTGTGTGTTTTACATAAATATTTTGAATGAATTAACCCCCAAAAATAATGTATTAATCTCTACTGTTCAGATACTTTTAAAGCAAGCATATGGACAAATGAGACTATGTTCATTTACATTTATATGACATCATACGTGAGCCTGACTATGGATATATGGTCTAGAATATTCCTCCAAATACACCATTTATTTTCCAGACTCGATACACTAAAGAAAGAATAATGACAACAATGATCAGTTCTCTTGGGAGGCATTTACTGTTATTTCTAAGGTAAGATTGCTGTTTTTGTTCTCGTCACGTTGTTTATTCATCTCGGAAAACAAAATGTCAAGCCAAGCAAAATGCGGCAGAGCAGAGCATGTTCTGCGTCGTCGCTCTGTGCCTGGCGCTGATGTATAAAAGTGAGATGATCGAGAAGACACTCAGTAGGGAAGGTATCCGAGTGATGGATGTTTCTGCTGTTTGGAAACCTGACGAAGACAAGGTAGGCCCTGCCATGCCTTTAAAGAGGTGTGTTAATACTTCGTGTTGTGATTTTTAACAGTTCCAACATCTCTCTCTCTCTCTCTCTCTCTCTCTCTCTCTCTCTCTCTCTCTCTCTCTCTCTCTCACACACACACACACACACACACACACACACACACACACACACACACACACACACACTTTGAAATAACGGCTGCATTACTGATTTTACACTACATCGCCAAAATTACTGGTGTAATCTTTATGTTGTCGTGTAACTGGCTATGTATGCAATGAGTATAAATATAACAGACTGGAAGCGAACCTATTAAGTTAGTAACGAACCTAGTTAGTTCATCGTTAACATATTCCCAAATATATACACAATAATCCAGTCTCCAGTGGGGAATCATGTCTGCCTTAATTACCCGTCCCCGCCCCGGAGGGGCTCGGGGACAATTAATGATTTCACTCGGTTTGTCTGCCTGTTTGTATGTTTGTTTTTCTGTCTGTCTATTAACAATTTTACGCGAAACCTACCGGTGCGATTTTGGCTAAAGTTACAGGAATGATTGGCTATGACCTTCTTACCACCTGAATAAATTTTGTGCCAAAATGGGCCAAGGCCCAGGCTGTAGGTACCCAAATGTAAAATGTATATTTCGTCTTTTCGACATAACTACATTCAAATTCGTCATATCGACAAGAAACCTAAACCTAAACATGCATCTTTCAAATCTGCATCCTGTAACATACCTCATTACATCATGGGGGTCACCCCCCCAGTTAACGGTAGGGGAGTCAGTGTGAGGTATGTCGGGCCTAAAATATCAAATGGGCATAAAATCGTCCATTTCCACTCGATTTACTTCAAATTTATATGTGACATCTTTGACTAGATATCCTGTTGTGTTTATACGTCAGCACTAAAACGACTGCTGGGGACGGGTTTGCTGTGCCCGGCACCGCTTCTTGTTTTTTTCATATTCCTCGACCATGCATAAAATTTAAATTTCTAATTAGACATAGTTAATTGTTATTCCGTTTATTCTGGTCACTTCATGTCTCTCTCTGGCTACAGATCGTTGACCGCGACTCTCAACTCCATCTCTCTGCTCTCCAGATATCAGTACATTCCACTCCGTTTCTCTCCATACCCTCCTCGCCTCCACCTAGATATGCGAGACACTGTACTTCGAAGCCCCTGCCTCTTTCACACAATCATTCCATCTCCTCTTTGGTATCCCTGTTCCGTCACTGCCTCTACTTCTAAGTTTCTTATTTCTTTGTTAGTCTCTCATCACTCTTCTCACAAGGCCCCTGTCAGCCATAGGCCTGTATTTTTGTTGGTTAAGGAAGCTCCCTAACACCTCTGTCTTAGCGATGTAGTTTGGGATTTGGCTACTTGATATGTTCCTACGTTATTTATGATGAATGTCGTGTAATTTTCAGTGATTTAAATGACTTACAAGATGATAATACAGAGTAATATGCAAAATAAATCGCTTAGCTGAGGTGTTAGGGAGCTTCCTTAACCGGCGGGAAAACGGGCTGTAGTGTTACAGGGAAAGGAATGACACCATGAATGTTGACTATGCCAGTTCAGTACAACTGTACTAATATGCATGAAGGCATGAAACTAACCATTACTAAATACATTAAGAATATGGGCAGAAGAAACAGAGGTGAGTGTATGGATTGACTAGTGTTACTAACCCAATTCTGATGGGGACTGCTTCTAACACAATCACTACGAGGGTTTTGATTACCATGAATATCGTCGCCTGAAGGTACAGGGAATACAAGTACAAAAAACACCATATTTCTGAAGGACTGAATATGGAGACAAGCAGCAACCAATGAAAAAAGTCAGAAGAACGGTGTCCTCCATATTAACGAAAAAAAAAAAAAAGTGATGTATTATTGCAGAGAAATGAGTCCAACAGGACTGGAGTCGATGAATGGAAAAACCTTAGTACAATATGTTTTATAAAACAAAGATTTCCCATACACGACACTGTACAAGGGACAATAGGGATCCTGCATAGAGTCGGTCATTGTGAAGAGCATAAAGGAATACCAAGCATCCACACTCCCAGTACCCACAATCTCTTTGAAGTCCAATTTGGAAGAGAAATAATGTTACCTTTCCCAGAGACAGCACATAATAAAACAATTAGACTGAGATTATGATTCACATGGTAGCGAGCCCATTAAAGGTAAGGGGATAGCCATTTCTGTGACTTTGGACTTAGACTCAGCAGTGCATACGACACTTTGGCAAAGAGAAACACACAATCACATGTCACATCATGGACATTAATACTGAATCAGTTATATGCAAACATTCTAGCTTGAATGTGATATAATTAACTGGGGTATATTACCTGACGTGCCGGTTAGTCCTGTGAAACTTTTGTGAACAGTCAGAAAGAAATGCAACTCCTTATTCCGTGATTCAGCTGGGACTTATCTCACGATCTTACCATCAGGAATCCACTCCTCTCTCATACTAAAATTAACCTTTAAAAAAATTATACAGTTCATTACCTGACATTTTTTTTTTTCGTTCCTTAACACACATGCGAAGTTTTATCACTTATTTGCTGCGACATCTCGACCAGACTTCGTTACCTCTCATAAGCTGCGATAAATTCACGCTTGGCGCATATGAGGTCTTCGGAATCATTGTAACTGGACTTCAAAATGGCTGTGAAATAAAGCTATGCCGTCGACTGCCAGGTTAACAAGTGGATACAACCCTTACAGAACTTGGCAGCCGACGGTGTGGCTCCATCCCACAAGCAGAATTAGATGGACAAGGAAACCAAGAGGAACATGAGATTATTAAGGATAAGGGTTTTTCTCTATTTACCTATGCAGGTGACCATTCATATTTTCTGACTGCCTGTTGCCAAGGACTAACATGATGGAAAACTGGGCTGCAAAATATTCAGTAAATCATCTAGCCAAAGTCTCATATGAACCCCCCCTCCCCCCCAAAAAAGGGGGGGAGGGTTAATTTGGCCTTATGATTCCTAACACCTTAATTAAGCTCGTGGCTCTTAGTGATAAAACTGTTCGGAAATATTGTTAAATTATTCATGCCAGCTGGTGGTGCATTTGTTAGTACAAGCAGCCCACAACTGGGAGAACCTGAGTTTGTTTTTCAACATTGTATTAGGGACCTGGATGTAAACTGATACTGCGGGTCATATCCTGTGGAAAAACTGAGACTGGGATAAATGTTGTCTGCCTTAACCATCCTCGAGCTGTTAATAGACAGATCTAAAGCTCGTATTCTGGAAGCTCCCTAACACCTCCTCTTATCACTTTTATTAAGGATATTAGTGGTTAATATATATTTCTGTTTGCGTTATTATGCTGGGTATGGCGATACTGGAAGTATTTCTGTAACAGAAGTGGACAGGAAAATGTAACAAATAAATTAAATCACCTAGGGCAGTGGTTTACAACCTTTTCTGATTCTCGCCCCCCCTCCCTCACTGAATGACACGTTCCCTGCGCCTCCCTTCCTCAAATACTGTATTTTACTGGAATAGCTGGCAAATGTCAATAAATATTATAGATTCTTAATCTTTGAAATTGTTTATATATTCAGATAACTAGATTTCTTAATCATATCTGAAATATTTTCTCCATATTTAAAAATTACTGAAGTCCATCATAATTCATAGTTTTCAAATATAATTACCCTCTTTATCAAGCCTTCGCGCCCCCCCAGGCAGCCCTTCGTGCCACCCTAGGGGGGCGCGCTCCACAGGTTGCAAACCATTGGTCTTGGGAAAGATGTTAAGGAGCTGCCTTAGCCGACGAGATGCGGGCCTAAGTCGTTTAAACATTTCATCACGGTACCGTCTTAAATTAGTTGTCCTGCTGGCAGTTAATAGTATTTTGGGAGAGACCACTAGTAGAGGTGAAGTTAATGAAGACTATATTTCACTCTCCCAGGGTCACGTTCTCGTCAGGTAAGGAAGCTCCCTAACAAATGTTCCTTAGAGATTTGTTTTTGTACAAGGCTGGTTGATATCAGTTTGTATTTAATTTGTGCTGGGAATGATAGTATTTTAATTATTTTAATGAGCAGAAGAGGACAGTGAAAAGTATCCCGATAAGTAAAATAAATCGTCAAGGAAAAGCAATTACTGAGCTCCTAAACCGACGAAAATATAAACACCAATCCGAAAAGTTTATCCTATTGTGAAAAGAAATATCTGGAAGTGCGAAAATTAAAAATAATATATATATATATATATATATATATATTTATATATATATATATATATATATATATATATATATTGGTAGTTAATAATATGATCTTGAAATCTCCAGGCGATTTTACTGAGGTTGGGAGAAAACAATCTGAACCTGATCTTTGGCGTCAGATGTATCTTTCATGAACCCCTTGAATACGAGAAATTCTTCCTGAGTTTATTATTTTTTTCTGCTGGTAACAATAAATTTATGACACCACTGTAGTAACCAGGTTAATAGTGTAATACCTGAAATTTTATCCCCACCGGTTGGCACCAGTGTAAAGGTATGCATTTATAATCTTACCGGTTGTTGGTACTGGACAACTTACCCATTGATAATACAGATGGTACTCGACTTAGTCTCCCCTCCTTGGTTAATAGAAAAAAAATTCACTTCAATAAAACAAAAGGGGGAGGGGTTGTGTTTTGACTTGGTATGGTAGATGATAATTGTTTAAGAAAATGTTGGTAGCGTTTGTAGTTTTTGGCCGAGTCAAGATTAAGTCAGTACCACGTGTGGTCGTCGTTCCTTAACTCCTACACCGCGGGCATGTTTACCGATGTTTTGCGTGTGCCGCGGGGTTATTCGGGCTCCGACAGACTCTCAAAAAATATTTGCCAAAAATCAGTTATTAGTCCTAGAATATTAAAATTATATATGCCTATGGCACATACCTTCAGCTTTCTCCTGGAAGGTTTGTTGAGCCTTCGTCAGTTACCGTAGGACTTGTGGAGACCTCTGAAGTTGGGTAACGAAGTCTCCACTTTACACTTCCCGACAACCCGTAATATGATTACCACAGCCAGATATTAACACTATAAACACTACTCTATGATTTTCAAGTAGTTTGGGATCCATACTCCAAAAAAAAAAAAAAACACTGTGAAAGCAATGAATATTATGAGCGCGTCTGACCGCCGCACTTGCACTAGTTCGCTCTTGGTACTCTGTCATTTATTATTCATAAAACCCCTCACACTTTATATTTCTATTACTATATAACACTTATATATATCTACAGTCTTTATCCATAAGTTTCCTTCAGTAGTATTAGTTTATTGTCACTGTAGGGATTCAATTTCTTTCAGTAAAATATGTAGCATTCACTTTCTCGTCCTGTATACTAGCATTGAGAGTGAATGTCACTTTCATCTTCACTCTCATAACTCATAGTATTCAGACATGCTAGAGTGAAACTTTCACTTTCATTACTCCTAGGGTATATACTCGTATTCTTATAATACTACTCATTTACATTTCTATTTACGTTCTCTATTTTATTTACGTTATTTACATTTCTATTTTATTTACACTGTGTTATGCACTGTCACTTGAAGTAACTTATAAAACTATTTTCCATTGTTCACGTATATTTACATTCATTACTTTCACTTGCTGTTTACACATTATTTACACATTATTTACAATTCCACTTGCACTGTTTTACTCAATAGAAAGATCGTAGTCACTCTTTTATCAATTGTCAGCCCTTTACCTCTTTCCACACAAGGTTTAGTAGGGGGTAAAGGTCACAGGGCCCTTTGCATGGGGGTGAAAAAGGCCCTGAAGTCAGCAAGAGGAACAGACGTACCTCCTCTTCGGAAGATGAGAGCGAACTGATAAGGGAGGGCCGGCCCGGGTAGAGGCCTACTTAGGGGATATTCAGTACTACCAACGTAGCTCTTGAAACAGCTATGTATTTCACTGAAATGATTGGCAGGAAATCTAGACAATACATTATAAATTAGGTAGTTCCAGGTGAATGTAAATATCACTTAGGCTTGTCCCTTCCCTCCTTATATGTATATTTATTACGAAAATAGATTATATGGCATATTTCAAGGGGAAAAAAACAGCGAAAATTAGTGAACGAGTGCACGTGAGGTGTTGTCAGGTGATAATTAGCCAATTCCAGGTGTATGGCACTCTCACTTACCTTATTTCTTTCTTGTATATATTATTTGGTATAAGAATAGGGCATAGGGCTTATTTCAATGGTTGAAATCAGTGAAAAATTCCAGGGAAGATTTACTTAGCATAGCACGGCCGGGCAGGCGAGAGGATAGGGTAATGGAGGGGGGTTAGGGAGGGGAGTCAAGAACGGGGAGAAATGGCTAAATTGTCAACAATGGATGGGAGTACAGATGAGATTAGGAGTGCTGACTAGTGTTGGACATTGTCAGTACTGATAGATGATACAAGCCCTCACTTGGAAGCCCGGGTGAATTCAAAATAACACAGAATCACAAAAGCGACGCCCCGCGGTATGATCCCTTGCTCCCAAGCGTCACGAAAGTGACGCCCCGCGGTTAAGGGGTTAAGCGAAGGAATCTTGAATTGGAAGGGGAGTGAGTTAGGCATGAGGACACAATTCCCTTGATTAGGTAGAACAAGAGAAAAGAATGACATATACTTTACTCTACTTTGATAATTTTATGCTGGCTTTCAAAAGACATTTTTAATTTCATGACCTTTTGTCATATGAAAGAAGGTTGTACATTAAAACCATGGTTTGGGTGATCATTCCTACAACATTGTCACCAGGCGAAAACAATTTGGTACATACAAGCGAGTTCTTTGGTCATTGTACCTTACTTTCTTTTTGTCATTTATTCTTGGGCTCGACAATAGCCTCAAGACAGGGTCCTTATTACGAGCTTGGGTTGTCTTTTCGGGCTGGCATAGCCTCGAACCAATAAAAATAATTACTCGTGTTCTATTTCATCCGTATTGTATACTCTCATCATGTAATTCTCTATAATCCACAAACACTATCAATTTAGAATTATTAATAGTTCATAATCGTCATTACTACATAATCACCAAAAATGCATAATCACTCGGGCTTGTTTAGCCTCGAGGAACAATTCAAAAATTGCATAATCACCAAGAATACATAATCACTCGGGCTTGTGTAGCCTCGAGGTACAATTCAAAATTACATTATTGCTCACAACCACTAAGTTCCCTTCCACGCTCCTACTTTCCTAACATTAATTTAAGAGAAAGAAAACGGTTAATGGATTTGAATTTCGCCTTTCCGTTACCAGATCACATCACTTTTAAATTTCTATTTCTTATTTACAAAAAAAGTTCACTTGATAGATCAATGATATTATTTCAATTACATTTGGTTTATAAAATAATTCATGGGTAGTGTAAGTGTGTATGCAGACTAGTCTATGGACAATACCACGGGAAGGCCTCGTGCTCACACTGACGTCGCCGGTGTCTGGGGACTGAACCAACATACACGACGTCTGGGCAACAAGTCTACGTTAAGCTTTCAACAATATTACTTCATATGGTCCATGCCAAGTAAGGATTAAACAAAGAAAAAAGGGGGGAAGGAGAAATGTGGACAGCTCACCTGAACCAACGTCCATTATACACGACGTCTGGGCAACGAGTGCGGCTTCCTGGGTACGCTTGGGACGCCACTGCTAGGTCAAATCAGGTGGTGTTTTTGAAATATGGTGGGTTTCAATTCTCTTCACAATTTATTTAGCAGTGTACCCATGACGCCAGGACTTTTGATTGAATTGGGGAAAATTTGAGATTCAATCCTTACTTAATATTTCCAAGACAAATAAAAATAGTCTCATACTCATCTTTACCTCTCCTGTAATTGCATGACAATGGGAATTAAGATTATCTACTTACAAAACTACTCATGTATAACAACCGCTCGTCCACAAGTCTAATATATGTATAACTGATCTACAAGATACACTACAAAGAAGCTACTGCTATACGTATAACAGTTGACTACGCATAAATTCAGCATGTCCAATGCATTAGCATACAGAAGAGTAAATATCAGTGTTATAATAACATTGGTTAAGAGATTCCTACGAGGCTAACATAAAAACTAGAACATTCACTACAACAGGACCTGACGAAGTCTATTTTAGGTTCTTCCACGACTCATTACTGCAATTGTCTGTTTTCAGGCTGGTCTGTATGAGCAGTGGAAAAAGGAAACAGTGGAAGCTGCTGCACGTGAAAGTCGAATGAAACAGAGGGAAGAAATAAAACAGCACGGGCAGGATGGGGCAGAACACAGTCAACGTAATATCAGGAGTTTGTCTATTATCCATGTGCAGGGACCTCTGCTGCTTCTCCTGGTGGGCATCAGCCTGGGCAGTGTGGCCTTTGTAGCGGAGAGGCTGCTGGTGTCGGAGCCTCACCCTTCACATACACCTGGACCTACGAGACAAATATCAGACTGATTAATTTCCCATATGACTCCTGCACGCAGATTTTTTAATGACATAAAACAAGCCGTAACATAATTTAGTATCTGACCTCTTCAGCCTTGGGGCATCATTACTGTTGCATTCATAATATTAGTAATCATTTGCAGGAAACATGAATAATGTAGAAAGGCATCCAGGGGTAGCCTACACAGTGTATTAATATTGCATTTTTAGTCCAAAGCAAAAAAAAACTTGTTCACAAGTCCTCTTATGAGGTGTACAGGTATGTAAAGTCACAATCAGAAAAAATAAAAACGAATTCACGTTTTTTTTTTTTTTTGGTCTGTAACAGCTCGTAACAGAAAAGTGTTAACATTAACTATCCTTTCTACTTTTAGATAATGAATATACTATAAAGTGAAAGAGATATGACCCTAATTTTTAACGTACTTTTTACTATTTTATTTATAGCAGAAAATACAAATGCGTCTTTTTTTCTTCTTCACTCTTCATGCACTGAATTGCTGACAGTACAGCAAGATAGAAATGTATTGTTGACATATGACAAGCCTATTACCGAGAGGTATTAAAGAAAGAAGCCTTCATGATGTGGCATCGATATAATTGGGCAGTTTCATTGCCTTCCTATAAACGTCCCTTAACCCGCCCCATCCCGACCACTTTTTCACCACTGCTACCCCCCAATCCCGACCATTTTTGGACCCAAATTTTTTTTGCTAAAACTTTCGCTTTTGGTCAGAAACAATGGTTAATCATGAAGAAAGTGTTCACCGGGGTCCATAAGTTGCCTAAACAGGTATACCTTCGTCACATCTGGTACCGTGTTCTCTGTAGGTGGTCTGAGGCTCTCACGTTTTCTATGGTATTATAAGTCTGGGAAACCAATGAAAGGAAGTAGATATGTATTTATTACAAACATAAAAACATGTGATACAGGAGTAAATTGGATTTTATACAAAAATAGAGGTGAAATAAGCATTGTACCATCGGGTGAACCGAGCGAAATTGGCCAAACTGTTCACGATGAATCGCTAACATTGCTGAATCATGATACATATCATTTTTTCTACTTACATAATACATCTCCAATAACATTATACCATTTTACATTTTATTGAACTGTTTTTACGTATTCACAGGCCTTTCGATAACATTTAGCGTAATGTTAGTGCTTATTTACGTAGTGAGTGAACTCTCTGTGACTGTTGTTTCAACTCGTATTGTGTTTTTTCAACTTACATAATACTTTCCTAATAACATTATACACATTTCCACTTTAGAGAACTGTTTTGAGATAGTTTCAGGCCTTACGTAAATATTTAGCGTAATAATAGCGCATAATAACACAGAGGGTGAAGTCGCTATGAATATTATTTCAACTTACAACCTATTTTTGTACTTATATAATACTTCTCCACTAACATTACACATGTTTCCACTTGATATAATTGCAATCACATAATAGGAGACCTTACTATTTTACTGAGCATCATATTATCGCATATTTACACAGTGAGTGTTATCGCGATATCATTTGTTTCATCTTACACTTGTATTCAACTTATAAATTACTTTCCTACTAACATTACACCCTTTTCCACTTTATATCATTCCTATCACATACTTACAGACCAGAATGTTCTACTGAGCATAATATTTTCGCAGATTTACACAGTGGGTGTACTCGTGACATCATTTGTTACAACTTACACTATTTTTCAACTTATACGTTACTTTCCTGCTAACATTACACCCGTTTCCACTTTATATTCTTGCTATCACATATTTACTGACCAGAGTGTTATACTGAGCGTCATATTTTCGCAGATTTACACAGTGGGTGTAGTTTTGATATCACTTCTTTCAATTTACACTATTTCTCAACTTATACATTACTTTCCTGCAAACATTACACCCGTTTCAACTTTATATAAGACTTAGAAAATACTGACTGGCCTTACCATTATACTGAGCGTCATATCGCCATCCCACACAGTTTTAGTAGTGTAGGAAGTTATGGTACTCTCTGAAACATGGTTGAAGGCACAACGCAACATTGGTGGTGGTGGGGGTGGTTGGGGAGGTGGAGAGCGGCGTCTTTCATCACTCGCACTTCTCTTCCCTCTTCCTTTTCCTTTACCCTTTCCCTTCCCTTTCCTTCCTTTCCCCACATCCTGGGGCTGTGGGGAGGAAGTTTGGGAATATTGTGTGGCGAAAGACGTGCTGGGAAGTGGCTCCACCTCCTCTCCCCTAGGCCTACGTGCACCACGTGCTCATGCTGCCTCCCTCACACCACTTTCCCTTTCACCCCGCACTCCCGCCACACCACTTTCCCTTTCACCCCGCGCTCCCGCCACACCACTTTCCCTTTCACCCCGCACTCCCACCACACCACTTTCGCCTTCCCCAGACAAAACACTAGGACCATACCTTATTTGCCTTCTCGCCCCACCTTCTGATCCTCGGGGTGACATTTTTTCCTTCCCCAACCACGAGGCAACATCACGTCCTAAGCCGCCGTCCTCATCCTCATCCTCGTCCTCATCCTCATCAGAATCTCTCTCTAGGGGATGGAGAGAGGTCCATGCAGGTGGTTTGGGTGCAGGCTGGCCTTCCCTTGCCTTACGATATGTCACATACTGCATTTTCCGGGCAGAAGGGACCTCCTCATCACTGCTTGTTATTTCTTCCTCTGGCTGGACGTAATCTTGATCCACCACATCATCATCAAGTGGAGAATCACTATCTCCAGTGAAGGCCTCCAAGGCGGATGCTATTTCGTCGTCTGAGAAACCTTTCCGGCCATGTCTGACCTGGGTCACTGCTAACAGGTGAGTGACCGAGACAAGGGCGAGCGCAGGTCACGCGGGGTCTGGGATGCTGCCTGCCTGGCGGCAGGTAGGGGAGGCTTGGGTAGGTGGGCGAATCGAAAATCTCGCGCGAATTTTGAAAATTGTGGAAATTATGAACCTTGCAATTGCAGGACGTTGAAGTACGTCAACGGGATTGACAGTGACAAAACGTGAGGACGTGGAAGTACGTCAACGGGACGCCGCGGGTTAACACCCTGTCCCCTGAAATGGCAATGCTGGATCTCAAGAAAAGGACAGCTTTAAAATTCACTCTATTGAGACCATATTCAGATGAACCTGCAGCAAAAAAAAAAAAAAAAACAGCAACAACAACAAAATCACCACCACCACTGTAAACCACCACCACCACCACCACCACCACCACCAACAACAACAACAACAACAATATCAATGAAGCAGATGGTTCAGATAAAGACATCAAGTATTTCAGAATTTTTAATTCAACTCTTAAACATACAAGTAACTACTGCCACCGTGCGTACTGTCACCTCTGCGATCCAGACTTTTACGTGGTCAAAAGGGACAGAAATCAAGTCACTATTGATGACCACTGTGTGCTGGAATGGTCGGGAACTCAGATTGATGGACACTCTCTCCCATTAGCGGCCTCTTTGATTGCGTTTAGTATATTTCAAGTGGTCAAGTTAAGAATGGTAGCATGCCAAAATGATGGGGCCAGTCTCCAACTAGGCCAACCCAAGCCCGACCTTAGCAATTTCCCAAAATACTTCTAAGGTTTCACATTAACAACTACTAGGTAAACACTATACCACCAGTTCTCAAGGGTTATACAAACAATAAAGTTCGAGCGGGAGGAAATGTGTATTAACAAGACCAAAAGAAAGGTAGAAATCTTCCCCACCTACGTGCTTTACAGTTTAAGCCTGAATCAGTTGCCACGTTGTTAAAATGTATATATATATATATATATATATATATATATATATATATATATATATATATATATATATATATATATATATATATGGTCCTAATATCAAATCCACAAAACTTAGCTCCTTTCTCCCAGTCCAATATGTTTCTCCATAATTATCCCTCTGAGCACATAGTTCACTGGTCCAGTCCTCTGCCACTGCCGACCTTGACCTCCACACTGGGGCCTTGACTCACTGACTGGGACTTCGACCTTCACACTTGAACTTTGACTCACTCACTGGTACTTCAACCTCCACACTTGGACCCACTAGAAGTTAATATGTATAATGAATAACTATTCTCCCCAATGCAAGTAATCCCTTCACATGATCAAGAAAGTCTCATTATAAAGAAACGTGAGTTACAACACTCGGCACATCAAGTAATAACAGAATAACACATGGCACTACAGACACATAGGACTGCTCAAAATACTACTTATTGCAGGGATAACATGGAAGAGAAAGTACTATAACAAATACAGTAAGCATGAATAACTTTAACCATGAAAATCATCAATGCATCAATATCATTGTGCCTCACAAAGTAACTAAGTGAACATTAACGCACAAATAACACAGCCCTAATAAGTATTGAACTGCAAAGTCATCTCAGCACATAGTAACAGTTTACAGTTCCTGGGCACCTGATACTTGGCCCACAAAAACCACACATTTATATGAGACTCAGACAGAACTAGCTAGCATTCTCGTACTCCAGTTACTAAATAATAATACAAAGTCTTTCTATCTATCTATTGCCAGACGCTTAAATCCCGTTTGGGGTGGCCAAAAACAAATCGCCTCCACGTCGCCCTGTCCCCCGCCATTTCACTGCCCCGCTCCCAAATCACACCCTCTGTCTAATATACCTCTCCACCCCATCCCTCCATCTCATCCTCAGCCTCCCCCTCCCTCTTTCCCCCTCCACTTCACTCACATACACTCTCTTCGTCAGTCTTTCACCCTCCATCCTCTCCACATGGCGAAACCACCTCAGTGTATTCCTCCTAGCACTTCCTATCACACCCACATCCACACCACAACGCTCCTTTTTATTCTTATTTATCAGCCTGTCTCTCCATGTGACTCGACAGGCTCCTCTTAAATAACTCATTTCCACTGCTCTCACTCTTGACTTGTGTCCTTCCAGCAACGTCCAAGCTTCACTTCCATACTTTAGAGTTGGTATCACAATGCTGTCATGTAGTAACTTTTTCACTTCCATGCTCACTTCCCTGCTTCTTATCACTGCTTTCAAGTAACCAGCAACCTTTCTTCCCTGCTTTACCCTGTCAAGCACTTTACCCTCCAAACCTCCATCCTTACTCATCACACTACCCAAGTACTTAAACATACTGACATTTTCCAATTCCTCACCATCCAACCTCGTTGTACATTCACTGACTTCATCTTTCTCAAAGACCATGACTTTACTCTTTCCTACATTCACCTTTAGATTCCGTTTCTTACACACTCTCCCAAACTCATCCACCAAGCTTTGCAGCTCTCCTTCGTCATCACTCAACAACACAGTATCATCTGTAAACAACAGTACAGGGAGTTTCCAAACACTACCCTCTCTCACTAGGGCCACTCCAACATCCACTACCCTACCTTGTACCTCTTTTATTACCCCATCCATGTACAGATTGAACAACCATGGAGACATGACACATCCCTGTCTCAATTCAAGCTTTAAAGAGAAAAATTAACTCAGTTCACCATCCACACGCACTGCAGCCTAAGCACCATCATACATACTCTTCATAGCATTCAGCAACTTCCCATCTACTCCTTATATTCTTAATACTTTTCACAATCCTTGTCTATCCACCCTGTCATATGTTTTCTCCAAATCCATGAAAGCCGCATACAACTTCTTTCCCTTCTCTAGAAACTTTTCCACTAAAGATCTAAGAATGAATATCTGATCTACATAACCTCTTCCCTTCCTAAAGCCTCCCTGTTCTTCTCCACGAAATTCCTCTGTTCTTTCTCTAACTCTGTCAATAAGTATCATATCATACACTTTTCCTATTTTACTAAGAAGACAGATGCCCCTATGATTACCACACACTTCCTTTTCCCCTTTTCCTTTGTACAAGGGAATAATTATACCTGACTTCCAATCCTCCAGGACTCTACCTTCCTCCCAGGCTAATCTGCACATTTTCCACATCCATTCTACTACTATCTCTCCCCCTTGCTTCAGCATTTCACCATACACTCCATCAATTCCTGGGGCTTACCCCAATTTAACTTTCTTCATTGCTTCCACAACTTCTATCCTACTGATTTCTTCCTGTCTTCTCACCTCCCTCCTCCTCCCAGCCATTCCCCAGCCACTTATACTCGCATTACTTCCATCCTCTATGTTCAACAATTCCCTAAAGTGTTCTCTCCAGCTGCTCACTTTTTCTCCCTTCTCCACTTGTAATCTACCATTTTTATCTTTCACTTCCCTGCTAACTTCACTTCCACCCTGTCTTACTTTTTTCACCTCTTTCCAGAACATTTTCTTACAGTCCCTCCACTTTACACTCAAGTTTCTTCCAAATTCCTCATCCGCTCTCTTCTTACTCTCTCTTACTAATCTTTTCACTTCTCTCTTACTTTCTAGATATAACTCTCTCTTCTGCCTCTCAACTTCTTCCACGCCCCTATTTCTCATCCATTCATTGTATGCTTTCTTCTTTTGTGCCACAGCCTGTCTTACCTCTTCATTCCACCAAGCTGTTCCTTGCACACCCCTCCGTCTTCTCTTCATCCCACACGCCACATCACATGCTGCACATATTTCTTCTGTAAATATCCTGCACACACCTTCCACGTCCCCCATCTGCTCCAATTCATATTTGCCCAATCGTTCCTCCACTTCTCTCTTATACTCTGCCTTTTTCTCATCCTCTTGTAACCTTTCTATTCTCCTTACAAATACTCCTTCTTCCCGTCCCTCCCTTCTTCTATTTCTCCATCCTAATTGGACCTTGATTCTGGCCACCACCAAGTAGTGGTCAGAAAGTCCACTCCACCAACCTCTATAAGCTCTTGCATCCATTACATATTTTCGCATCCTTTCATCCACACACACATAATCAATCATTGCCTTCCTTTCATTCAGTTCACCACCCACCCTTCTCATCACTCGCCATGTATACCTGTGGATCATCTTGTGCCTGAAGAGGGTATTGGCTATCACCAACCCCCTCCCAGCTCAAATGTCCACTAATCTATCTATCTCAGCAGGCACACCCCACTCACCAACTATTCCATCCACCTTCACATTCCCTACTTTACCATTCATATCACCGATCAAAAACACTCTCATTCCTTCCAAACTTTTGCATGAACACTTCCACAATATATGGGAAATACCTCACTATTCAGCTCACAGAATACCAGAGCGGAGCGGGAAACTCGGGACTCGCTCTTCCAATGGCTAATGGCATCACCGATACACACTTCCTGAGGAATGACAACACTTGATTCTACCCGAGTCTATTTCTTTATTTCGTCGCTATTATCACTCGTGGGATATCACTATTCGTGCTTAAACATAGTAAACATCAATAATATCAAATTACTTACAGAATTCCTTTGGGGGGAGAAAGAAGATGACGACAGTACCGACCATCCGTCACCTATCATTGCCAGTGAGCGAGTGAAACACGCCAAAATTGCGTGATGGAAAGGGGGAGGGGGGAGATGACGGCTTATGCTATTTAAAATTTTTATTATTACAGACTCGTGATAGACTCAGTGTGATGTCTTTCCCCAAACAATCGATTGCCCGAAAAAATGACATTCTCTAGTTATAATAACTACTCAGCAACACCTCTCTATACCCCTACATTGAAAAACAATAAAAATCATTGTGCCTTACTGTCATAAAAAGACTTTGTAGTTACTTGTAGAGAAGTTATGTAAATATTAGACTTGTGGACGAGCGGTTGTTATACTTGAGTAGCTTTGTAAATAGATAATCTTCTTTCCCATTTGTCATGTAGTGACAGGAGAGGTAAAGAATAGTATGGGACTATTTTTATTTGTCTAATTTAAGTCCCGTCCAGACGATCGAGCAATGCCCGCGGGCACAAGCGAGCAGTTTGCCTGTTGACGGGCTCACCGCTTGTGCCCGCGGGCAAATGCGTAAATTGCCACGGGCAATTTACGCATTTGCCCGTGGGCACAAGCGGTGAGCCCGTCAACAGGCAAACTGCTCGCTTGTGCCCGCGGGCATTGCTCGATCGTCTGGACGGGCCTTTAGAAATATTAACAGAGTCTCTCAATCACGAGTGAGTATGAGTCGAGTCCCTGTCTCCCTGTCTCGCTCTCTCTCTCTCTCTCCCAAGTTGCTAAGCCCTTCTCCATGCGACCTGTCTGTTCTATGGCTAGCTTCCTTGTGAGCTCTCTTTCCTAAATTCTGGTGAAACAGGAGTCGTATCACGCGTGTTCCCTGTGATTGGAAAGTTCTAGAAGCCTGTGTGTGAGTATGTGTGTATGTGTGTTCACCTGGTGATCGCTGACCAACTAACTGCATCATCTCCTGACTCCTACTTCCTAGTCTGTCGTCAGCTTTTCCTCAATGTAACTTGCAAGATCATTTCCCACTCCCAGGCTTGCATAGAGCTGTCTATCTATCTATTTATCTATCTATCTATTATGATTTGTAATTATAATATGGACTCATAACATATGCTTGGTCCACGCAGCTGAAGGTCCTCCGACAGCAATTATCATTGACATATGCTAATCAATTAGTACATAATATTGATTATAATTTTGTATACATATAATATTTATAGTAGATAGTGATTATCCAGTAATATTACATTTTAAACAAGTTGTATACATTTTGTGAGATGTGTATGTATAACAGACATACGCATATAATTGTGCAATGGTAATACTGCTAGGTTATACATTACATATTGAGTTATCACTTTAGTAATGTCTAATATTTCACCTAACTTGTATGATGATACTGGTAATACAGAATTGTGCTATAGTTGTATGACTTATAATATTGTACTAACATTGTGGTAATACATAATTGTAACATTTTATGAATTGTTACAAAATATTGTGGTAATGCATAATTGTGTTGGCCTTATAATTGTAGTTACATTTTGTTAATGCAACTGTTACATAAGTGTCTTGGCCTTATAATTGTAGTTAAAGTTACATAAAAGTTACATGTTGTTAATGCAACTGTTACATAATTGGCAAAGCGTAACATAATGCAATCGTTTGTCGTTACATAATTGTTACATATCGTTTGTAGTTACATAATTGTAGTTAAAGTTACATAAAATTTACATCTTGTTAATGCAACTGTTACATAAATGGTTCATATTGTTTGTAGTTACATAATTGTAGCAAGTGTAACATATTGCAATCGTTTGTCGTTACATAATTGTTACATATCGTTTGTAGTTACATAATTGTAGCAAGTGTAACATAATGCAATCGTTTGTCGTAACATAATTATAATATGGAGTTACATAATTGTTACATATCGTTTGTAGTTACATAATTGTAGTTAAAGTTACATAAAAGTTACATCTTGTTAATGCAACTGTTACATAAATGGTACATACTGTTTGTAGTTACATAATTGTAGCAAGTGTAACATAATGCAATCGTTTGTCGTTACATAATTGTTACATATCGTTTGTAGTTACATAATTGTAGCAAGTGTAACAATGCAATCGTTTGTTACATAATTGTTACATATCGTTTGTAGTTACATAATTGTAGCAAGTGTAACATAATGCAATCAGTTGTCGTTACATAACTGTAATAATTGCAGTCCTGACATATGAATCCGGTCATGCTGCGGTCGATGATAGTGATGATGTGACATGCCACTGGCTCGTGGAGACAACAATCTGCTTTTTGTTTCACTTATAGAAGGAGTTTATGTGATGATGTGCCATGCCACTTGCTTGTGGAGACAACAATTTTTTTGTTTCACTTATAGAAGGAGTTTATGTGGTATTTTGACATACGTAGTAACACTTACACTTATTTTCATTTGTTTGATAGGTGATCTTACTCTATTTCTCTCGTTTTTTCTTTCATACTTTTTCTTTCTTTCTTTTTTTTTGTATGTATTGATTTTCTATACTTTGTTTTTCTTCGCTTGTGTACTCTTTTTCCATGTTGTTCATGGTTGCATAATTACTGGCTAATTTCCTAGGGATACTTTTTAAAAGTTTAGTTTATATTGCACAGGTATTACTGAAAATGATATTATATAGTCCCATATTTTGTTATTTTATATAAAAAATATATATATACACTATATACATTATTAACTATATACACTGACTTGTTGTTCACTTGTACCTATCGTGGGTAATATGTGTGTCAGCACTGTGTGGAAATCATTGTCTTCACGATTGTGTTGAAGATGTTCACTCTTGCTAACGTCATTTGTGTTGGGCATTTTTTTTTTCTCTAGTTTACTTTGTAACTTAATTTATATGTTTCCACTGGGTAGCTTTAATAAATAAATGTTTAATACAGTTCTTTTAATCGCTCACTGAGTAACTGTGATGGTATATTTTCTTTATCACTTTGTAGATATAATAATGTATAGCTGTATGTATGAAACACGTATTTTATGTAGGTATAAATGGTAACACTCGTTGGTAGTAAGAAATGTTATAATAAATGAATGAATATATACAGTGTAGAATATTTATTGTTGGTGATCATTTAGTGTTTGAGTTATGCAGATAACTGTAGTAAGTATGTGTATTTAAGCTGTAACTATACAGCACGTTTTATATGTTTGTGCAGAAGCTTATTGTCTATCACTGTGTATTGTATAAATGAAGTAACTGTGTAACTCACTAATTTTTATCGTGGTGGGAATGGTGTGAGTGGTGGTGCAGGTGGTGAGTTGACTGACGTGGCGTCTTTTCAGCAAGCACGCATGACGACGTCGACTTCCCACACTGGTAGCTGTGGTGAGTGAATGAGTAGCGATGAGTAACTTGAGTGAAGACGATTGAGTAGGATGAGTTATGAGTCGTGTCTCACTCTTCGTTTGTTTGTTCCGTTTTTCTTCCTCGAGGTATTCGTGGTCCTTTTTTCTTGTGATTTACTCGTTGTAGGATGAAGACTGCTGCTACTTGTAGGTGCGTGTAGAAGATTATACAGACGACTCGTAGAGTTGTTACTTGTAATTGATTGTAGATGGTTGTAGTTCGTTGGTTCGTCATAGAAATTTCAAGATTGTTTGTATCAGTACTTTGTTAAACTACTTGCAAGGCGTCCTGTGACCTCTTCACCTCTACATCAGCGTGATGATCGGGGAGACGGAGGGGGCTGGTTGGAGTGAAGTGTCAGGAGCTGGTTGTAAGTTGTTGGTTGTGAAAGGTATTCTTGTTTTCAATCTTGATATTTTGTAGGAATTCACTGTTGATTCGTAGACGAGGTTCGTATACGTTCGCTGCTACCAAATGTCATAAAAAGACTTTGTAGTTACTTGTAGAGAAGTTATATCTATATTAGACTTGTGGACGAGCGGTTGTTATACTTGAGTAGCTTTGTAAGTAGATAATCTTCTTTCCCATTTGTCATGTAGTGACAGGAGAGGTAAAGAATAGTATGGGACTATTTTTATTTGTCTTGGAAATATTAACAGAGTCTCTCACTCACGAGTGAGTATGAGTAGAGTCCCTGTCTCCCTGTCTCGCTCTCTCTCTCTCTCCCAAGTTGCTAAGCCCTTCTCCATGCGACCTGTCTGTTCTATGGCTAGCTTCCTTCTGAGCTCTCTTTCCTAAATTCTGGTGAAACAGGAGTCGTATCATGTGTGTTCCCTGTGATTGGAAAGTTCTAGAAGCCTGTGTGTGAGTATGTGTGTATGTGTGTTCACCTGGTGATCGCTGACCAACTAACTGCATCATCTCCTGACTGGCTACTTCCTAGTCTGTCGTCAGCTTTTCCTCAGTGTAACTTGCAAGATCATTTCCCATTCCCAGGCTCGCATAGAGCTGTCTATCTATCTATTTATCTATCTATCTATTATGATTTGTAATTATAATATGGACTCATAACATTACATCACTTTGCGCATGCGTACGTTATGCTGGATTACGTGACCCATCCACTCGTGATTTTATATTATAGAGAGACTTAATACTAGTAAATTACAGTAGGGAAAAAAATGATTTAGCAACTAAGTAAGTTAACCTATGTTCTGGTCACGTCTGCATGGTAACAACTATGTCCCAGCCACACACTCTTACTCAACCAAACTTTTGGTCATATAAAATGAACTAGATACAACGCATTATCACTTCCGGGTATTACACGTGGCTCACGACTACAAAGGAGGAAACCTACCAACAGTACTGAACAAGTACAAATGTAGTACACATATGGACTGTACGGGATATTGATAAATTCAGGTACTATTGCGGACAGGAGTTCTTAACCACCCTCATCCAGCCAACCTGTGTATGTGGCAGAGTCGCATTCACGAGCACAGAAGTTGCCTTCGATGCATTTCTGTCGAAAAATATTCCTTCAGCTTTGGGCTTGTAATAATGGATAAAGCAATAGTAATATTTACTTTGAAGGTTTGACTCTGATAACACGAATATATCATACTGATTATTTAATAACTTGTTTCTCATATAGAGCCAAGCAAGTGATAAATATGTATATTTGGTTCCACTCCACGACTTCCTGTAGGTCTGAACCAGCGAACACAGTGAACAAGTTCGAAGCATTCATTTGTTAACAGGAGAGAGAGAGAGAGAGAGAGAGAGAGAGAGAGAGAGAGAGAGAGAGCGTGTATGGTGGGTGCCTGTGAATTTTGGAATAATGAGGTGGAGGCAGACTGGCGCAGGGAAATGCAAGGGATGAGAAACCCTGGATTCCTGTGATCCATTGAAAACAGGCCACAGTGTGAGTA
The DNA here is from genome assembly GCF_032717465.1 of Coenobita brevimanus. NCBI lineage: Eukaryota > Metazoa > Arthropoda > Malacostraca > Decapoda > Coenobitidae > Coenobita > Coenobita brevimanus. The sequence goes on along the minus strand of NC_136986.1, from coordinate 4,861,466 downwards.
TTTCTTCCATCAGTCACTAGAACTTGCCTTGCTTTGTGATATATATATATATATATATATATATATATATATATATATATATATATATATATATATATATGTAACTTGCAATACTTTGGTGATAGAAACTCCGTGTACAAACAGCTAGATAAGGAGTTTATTACAAGCTCACAGTAAAATAGTCTGCCAGTCTTGGCTGCCTGCTATCAACTGATGCAATAACGCCGTCTGCCCAGGCTTCAGGTCCTGGGAAAGCGTGCTGACCTAGCAAGTTTAGTGGGGGCATGTATGCATTGGGGAGGGGGACATATATACATCGGGGGTAGACATATTGTGGAGGGGGTACACTACTCCCCCGGGTAGCGGAGATGGTGTCTCCTGACACCAGGAGGTAAATGTTGTTTGATTATAGTAGTAAGACAAGGTCGGGGAGGTGTGTACAAGGGATAAGTATGATACAGGGGCGGTAGGGGAGACATGGCCATGTTGAGGGGAGGGAATTAGAAGGATATATAGATATAAGATATACAAGGATTAAGACATAATGAGAATTACACAATAATAGTTTGATACATGATAAACAAGGAGTAGATATGAGAGTTCTATTGTTGTTCTTCCTTCATTTTTTTTTTCTTTTGTATTTTCTGGAGGATACACTGGCACTCATTAATGCATTAAAGAAATACCATCATTTTCTAGTAGGCAGAGTTCTGTTCACAGTTTGGTTTATTGTCAGATGGTATTGGTAGTCACTGAATGTGAGGGCACTAAGTATGGGGAGTTTCGACGTCGTGTGTAGGGTGTACTATGCCTGTAGCGACTCTGATTTCCTGGAGTCGACGTTCCATTTTTCTGACACAACAATGCACAGCACATATGATGAGTAGAAAACCTATGAAAGCGATAACCACAGGGGGAAACACAACCGTTGGATGAACCCATGAATGGCTGTAGGCTAGAAAAAATTGATCCATAATGAAATCACTGTCATTGAGGAAGGTTAGCATGCGCAAGTTAGGGGAGGTGATGGTAATGTTGGCAGATGGTAGGGTTGAAGGCATGTCGATTGGTTGAAAGATGTCATAGGAGTGTTTACGGACAGCTTGATGACAGCAAGTGGCGTAAGTGATGACGGACTCTGATTTGACGGTACAATAGTCAGGTGCTTTGTAGAGACCACCAGCGGGGACGAAGCGAACAGAAGAACCAGGACACATGATTGTGACAGACATGGGAACAGCAAAGAAGAAGTACTCGACATGGTTGAGGTGAGCATGGTGGACCGGGAGATCAGGAGCTGGGACAAAAGAACGGGCCGAGTAGATGGAATGGTTGCGAACTAAGGCAGACTCACAGAGTGTAGCACTGCTAGGGAAGATAGCGAAAAGGTGGGCAGCACAGAGACGAGAGGTCGGAGTAAGGGTGGAACATTTCTGGAGGTCTGTGGAAGGAAGGAAAGCAACTGAAAGATGATCATGGGAGAGGAGGAAATATTCTGAAGGAACAGATACTTGTAACAAGGAGTTGTTGAGGCGGAAAGGGAAGGGAATGATGTGGAAAAGGTTAAAGGTTATGGCAGAACGGAGAGGAACATGGACGACGACGTATGTGGTGAGAAGAGTGGCTTCGAGAACAGGATAATAATATTCAAGGGAGGAGTAGGTGAGGACTGGGAACAGACCGAAGGTGGAGTGAGCCCATTCCAGGACAGAACCGAGAGCTGAGACAGGGACTAAGTCGGCAGTGACACGTCCATTGATAGCATCGACCAGGATACGAACCAAGGCAGAGACTTGAGACAAGAGAGAGTCAATGCCTAGTTGGAGATTATCCATGTTGAGTTTGAGGTAGAAGAACTGAGAGATAACGTTGAGATCTGAAAGGTGGCATTGTAAGATATCGGTGAAATTGTTTAGAGTGGACGTGACTTCATTGAGTCGAGTCGTGAGCTTCTGTAACATAGCGTGTTGGAGTTTAATGACTCGGCGTTGTGATTCTAGGGCTGAAGCTAAATGAGTGAGATCAGATTTGAAGCCAGAAATTTCACGGGCTGTAGAAACGCCAAACAAGCCACTCAGAATCTCACCGCCGAAGTCAAAGAGACCTCGTTTCACACGAGAACGACCAACGGGTGTCGGAATGGAAAATGTGTCATTGAGCTCAGTGAATCTGTTACTTATGTATTGCAATTGCCAGGAGAGTGGGAGGAAAAGGTTATAGAGATACTCATTCGGGTTGTGTGTCCCCATGAGGGCCGTGAGATGGTTCCTGATTCCGTGGAGCTGGTGCGCGTAGGCAGGTAGGGCAATGGCTACATCGGCCAGGGGCGCAAGATTGTAGCGCAAGGAGGCTACGTCTTCGATAAGCATTACCTCGCCTCCCGAGCAAACCAAGGCCCCAGGACGTACTCCACCATCGTCCTGACCTGACCCAGACCCCAGGAGGGTCAGCACTGCCAGCAGGGACGCTAACATCATACCTAGAAAATCAGGGTAGAGTTAAAGGGGGAGGTCGTGAAGAGGTTGATGGGCAGAGCGCAGTTTGGACCGATATTGATTGGTTGATGAATGAGCAGGTGGAGGTGGAGAGGAAGGAGACTGAGGGATAGGTGGAGACAAGGTAGACTGAGGGATGTGAGGAGGGGAAGAGGGGGCAGGAGGTTGTGTAAGTGACTCTTCCAACATGAGGCCAGGGGTGCTCGCTTTAAGTCATCGACATGGACCCATCTGGTGTCCTTAGTGGACAGGTCCTGGAGGTGAAATTTGTTGCCTTGTCGAGTGAGGACGCGGTGAGGCCCTGTAAATTTGTCATCCAACTTGGAGGAACGCGTATGGGAATGAGAAAAGACAAGATCGCCTACATTGATAGTGATAGGAGAGGCGGACTTATGTTGGCGCTGCAGCATGTCCTCCTGAGAGGAAGCCAAAGTGGATTGGACATACTGGTGGATTGTCTGGAAGTTGGCCAATTTTAGTTTAACATAATCATCCAAGTTGTAAATGGGTTCTGGCTTTAAGGATAAGAGAGAGTATGGGAGGTCCTTGTCAAAACCAGAGAGGACGAAGAAGGGAGATTCAGCAATGGATGCATTTATGGAGCTATTGATGGAGGACGCCACTTGGGGAATCCAGTCATCCCAGGACGAACTATGGGAGCCTAGATGTCTGAGGCACTCTAAGATTTTTCGGTTGTGGCGTTCGACAAGGCCATTGGAAGCCAGATGGTTAGGCACAACATTGCACTTACTGATATGAAAGCGGAGACAGATCTCATCTAGAAGGCTATTGTTGAACTCTGTACCGTTGTCAGTAAGAATGATATGAGGGGTACTGATCGGGCAAATTACGTGATCTACAAAGGCACGTGCAACGCTCTTCGCGGTCTTGTCGGAGAGGGGAACGAGGACACAGTAGCAGGAGAAGTGGTCGACCGCTACAAACAAGTACTCAGCGCCAGATTCTGTGAGAGGTAGTTTTAAGAGATCGATTGAGACAGTTTCCCATGGTCGTGATGGGATTGGGTATTGTAAGAGAGGTGCGGGTAAGCCAGTTGATCCTTTGTGGCGGTGGAAGAAGAGGCAAGAGTCACAGTGGGCATTGATATCGCGGCGCATGGTTGGCCAATAGTATTTGAGACGTGCTTGGCGCAAGCATCAGTCTTTACCTGGATGGGAAGCTTGAGGAGTATTATGAACAATATGAAGAACCTTTGATATCAGGGCAGTGGAGACAACAAGTTGGCATACTTCGCGATTGGGCATATCTTTGCCTGTTAGCAGTGTTTTCCTGTACAAGAGATCATCATCTAGCATGAACTCATCTAGTGATACTGGCAGAGTAGGTAAGGTCGAGGCATCGCCAGATTCTAGGAAATAAATGACTTTGGACCACATGGGGTCTTGGCGCTGAAAGTTTCGAACAACTTCTGATGCTAGTGTAGTGTTTTCAGTTACTTCAGGCTGCAGTGATGTTATAGCTGCTGCTACGTGACGGGAGAGTGCGTCTGCGACTACATTCAACTTGCCTGGTACATATTGAAAAGTGGGATTAAAGTCCTGGATGATGACAGACCATCTAGCTAACCTCCCTGTTAGGTTGCGATTCTTGAACAAATCACATAGTGGAAGGTGGTCTGTTTGGATATGCATTGGATAACCATAGACTATATCTCTGAAATGTTTCAAGGACCAGACTACAGCTAGCGCTTCGAGATCTGTGACACTGTAGTTACGTTCAGCGGTTGTAAGGGTGCGACTAGCATATGTATTATGCGCTTCCTTGATGCTTCATCGAGTTGCATCAAAACGGCACCAAGTCCAGTGCCTGAGGCGTCTGTGCAGAGAAGGAAGGGTGTGGTATAATCAGGGAACGCTAGAACAGGGGCATTTACAAGAGCTGTCTTTAGCTTTTGGAAGGCCTGTGACTGGTCGTTAGTCCAAACAAAGGGCACATTCTGCTTGAGTAAGTGGGTCAGAGGAGCAGCGATCTTTGCATAATCCCGTATGAATCGATGATAATAGCCACTGAGGCCCAGGAAACTTTGTACAGCTTCGGTAGTGGTAGGTTCTGGGAAGGTAATAATCACCTTAGTTTTATCCTCATTAGTATGAATGCCTTGTACATCTACGACATGGCCTACGAATCTGATTTTCTTTCACAGGAAGTCACATTTACTGAGATTGATTTTCAGGCCTGCGAGCTGGAGGCGTTCAAAGACTTGCTGGAGTTTGGTAAAATGATCAGGGATGGATTTACTCACAACAGTGATATCATCTAGGTAAGCAAAAAGAGCGTGTCCCATCATACCGCTGAAGACTGAATGGATAAGTCGCATGAACACAGAAGGAGCATTTCTCAGACCAAAAGGGAGTCTCTTAAACTGAAAATGTCCGGAAGGGGTGCTAAAGGCTGTAACTGGGCGAGAGGACTCTTCCATTTCGACCTGCCAGTACCCGCTGAGGAGGTCTAAAGATGAAAAGACTACGTTATTTTCACCAAGGGATTCTAGCAAATCAGTGAGGACGGGTAACGGGAAACGGTCTGGAACGGTGACAGAATTGACCTTACGATAGTCGACTACTGGTCTAAGGTTGCCGTCCCTCTTTGGTACTAAGAAAAGTGGGCTATTCCATGGACTGATGGAGGGTTCAATAATGTCCTGGTCTAACATGTTCTGTACCATTTGATCTGTCTGCTTTCTCTGGCTGTGAGGAAATCGATACTCTGGTATGTAAATCGGCTGGGTTCCTGGTAGTAGTTCAATCGTATGTTTGACAAGGTCTGTTCTACCCATCGGTTCACCGGGTAAGGCAACCACGTTTCTGTACGAGGTCAGAAGGTCAAGGAGTTGAGGCGTATTTTCTGGGAAATCTGTGCAAGTGAGATGTGAGAGCATATCGGGTGAATATGTCGGCGCAGATCCCATAGAGTTAATAGTACATACACCGATTGGCGTATCATCAGTCTGAATAGTAGGAATTGAGGAATCCTGGCACACCTTTACGGCCGCTGGGTATACTAGGAAGTCTCCAATCTTTACACCACTTTTAAGTTTTAGTGGAGCATTTGTGACATTGAGCAAGTACAGGTAGCATAAACTGTCCTCTAAGACTGTACACCACGCTGACTCATAAGTCAAGCCATTCACACAACACGTCTCAGGTAGGGTTAGTACATCCACTCCTTCTTTCGCACTGGCAACACAAACAGAGACTTTGGTGAACTCATGCGGTAACAAAATTGTGCACGTATTCATTACTGCACGTTTCGTCTCTGCGTGTTGGAGAAGATCATTCACACTATGTGAGTTAGGTAACTGAGACATGTCTAAGTCAGCGATAGTGTTGTCGGGAGAGGAGGTAAGAGCCATGTCCGAAGGCTGAGATGACGTATCAGTAGACATTGAGGAATTTATGTCCTTGCTCGCAGTCAGTAAAGGAATGATCTCTGTATTCTCAGATGATGATAGTAGTGGTTTGGGCTGGGCTGGACTTTTTGGTAGTGATAGGGACAGAGGTAATGGAAGCACTGATTTGATCATAAGAACAGGACGGGGACAGTCCATAGTGTAAACCGGGAATCCAGAAATGTCTATACTACCACAAGCAGGTAATAATGCAATTGAGTGTTGTGCCATGGTGGAGAAGCCAATAAGGGCATCTGTGGGATACTGCAAGTCATTAGTGACATGAAATTCAATGGGGATAGGGGCAAATCTTTGTGGAGTTTGACTTCAAGGGTGACTCTTCCCTTAACCTTAAACTCTGAGCCGTCGACACCACATAGGCGAATGTCTGGTGGTTCTAGGAAACTGACGTGGTTGTGATGTCGATGAATAATTTTTAAGGAATTTTCGGAGATGAGATTTACTATAGATCCTGTGTCCAAGAAGAATGACGTTGGTATGTCATGACTGCTTCCAAGAATGACTAAACCCGAGGATGTTATGGGACCTACATGGCGGATGGGGAGTTGGGTTTCTGTTTCTACGTGATATTGGTCCGATACGGGCACGGCGCTTCCTCCGACTGTTGGCGGTTGAGGTAACGACATTCCTCAGTGGTGTGAGTCGTGCTTGATTTGTGGTATTTGCAGTGTGGACGACGTGAGCGGGAAGGCGTACGCTGTCTGGTTTGGGAGTGAGGACGTCTGTATGTATGGTCGCAACTGGATGCTCGATATCCAGGATGACCACAATGCCAGCAAAGAATCGAAGATTGTTCCATCGGACGCTAGATTGATCACGACCTGCAGTAGGAGAACGATGTGTGGCAGGTCTGCCGCGTGTGGTGGGACGGGAGCGAGATTGGTCTAGGGTAGTGGAGGTGTGATAGACTGAGGAGGACAAGGGTTGGGTGGTGCCCTGACGCGTGTAGTTCGAACCTGTTCTTTCATGAATGGCTTTAGTGACCTGAATAATTTTATCTCCTGGATTGAAACCGATTTCCAAGGCTAGCTCTCGCTGTTTAGGAGTAAGCCAGTGAAGGAATCTCAGGTAACCAATTAAGTTAGCAAAGTTGGTGAGTGAAAGCATTGGAACGCCATTCTTGTCTTCTAACCATTTTGTGCCTACCAGTAATTGGAGCATCTCGCTACTAGTTGCTTTCATGGCGGCGGCAGCTTCGCGGAGCTTGGCATATTGCGCTGGGACGCACAAGTCCTCATCTAGTTGGTTTAGGAGATTAATGAATCCCATGAAAGATGCGGTATTTGAATGCTGGCAACAAAGGCTGATGAGTTCCGTACGAAAATCAGCAAAGGTACGAATACTATCAAAATGTCCTGCACGGATCGCGGATCCGATGTCCGATTTGCCGTGGTGCAAGTGACCTAGGAGGTAGGCTACTTTGAGCGATTCATCGGTTATTTGTCTCTTGTGTATTTCTGTTTCGACTTCTCTGAGGAAATCATAGACAAACCAAGTTGGGTCCTGGCCAGTAAATTTGGGACGATTGGCATCGTCGAGATAGATAGACTGTGGAGGGTTGGCCATGGCTGGAAGTGCAGAAGTGGCGGCAGGAGAGGTGTGGGAGAGAGAGAAGGTAGTGGCAGTTAAGGGCGAGCAAGACGGGGTATGAAGGGAGGCAGGAGAGGGAACGACAGGGGAAGGAGTAGAGGGAGAAGAAGGGAGAGTAGAGGCAGGAGTAGAGGAGGAGGTATCTGGATGTACGAGTGTAGGATGGGTAGTAAGTGATTCTGCAGGAAGTGAAACGGGAGGCTCAGGTACAGGGCGGTGGTACTCTTTGCCACTTTGTAAATGAGTGAATGTGGTAGAGTCGGCAGACGGGGTATGAGCAGGTGATGTTTCCAGGGCAAGAGGGCTTGTGGTAAGCGGTTGACGTGGAAAGTATGGCATTTAATGCGGCAATGGAAGATGAAAGGATGAAGATGGATACGTAGGTGGAAATGTATAAATAAAAATGAGACAATGGAATACACGAGTAGGCGTGAAAATGAATGAAGGTGCAGGGATGGATGGCTTAAATAAAAGGCGAAGGATGAGGTGGATTATAAATAACGTAGGTGAAGATGAAAACGGGGTAATGGAAATGAGATGGAATATTTACAATAACCAATCTGTAGAGAAAATCGAGGATAATCTCTATAGAAAGGAAAGATATACTATAGTTACACAGTAGAGATGGGAGTGTTGAGATGTATGACGGGCAGGGGTGGCTGGGCGTAGCTGGGCTGGGGCGGGGCGGGGCGGGGCGGGGCTGGGCGGGGCGAAGCAGGGCGGCGGTGGAGAGACAGCTGGGCGGAGAGGAGAAGAGACGCCGCGATGAATCACCGGCAGGGAGTGGCGGTCTTAGGAGGCTCACGTAATGCGGACCAGATGTGGTGGCGGCGGAGGCCGGTGGTGGGTGGTGAGGGCAGATGTTGGTTCAAGGCAGGTGTTGGTTCAAGGCAGGTGTAGAGCTGGTGAGTTGCAAATGCAGAGAATGTTGGTGGGCAGGCAGTGGGCAGATAGTGATAAGTGGCACCGTGGGGGCAGGAGTTATGATGAGTTCGGAACAGGTGCTGGGAACAGGTGCAACAGGTGCGTAGGTCGGCGATGGTGACACTTGCGGTCAGGAACAAGGCGTGTGGGTGGGGTTGTTTGAGAGGTGAGCACTGGTGAGAAAAATTGGACACTCGGAAAGCACAGCCAGGTATTACACCACTAGAGGCACTGAGGAGGGGCGAGGCTGGCAGATGCGAGATGTCGTGTATCTTGTGATGTAATTAAATCGGTGGAGGCGGTCAGAATCTGATGGTTTGAAACACTGCTGCTAGCAAATGTAATTTGCAATACTTTGGTGATAGAAACTCCGTGTACAAACAGCTAGATAAGGAGTTTATTACAAGCTCACAGTAAAATAGTCTGCCAGTCTTGGCTGCCTGCTATCAACTGATGCAATAACGCAGTCTGCCCAGGCTTCAGGTCCTGGGAAAGCATGCTGACCTAGCAAGTTTAGTGGGGGCATGTATGCATTGGGGGGGGGACATATATACATCGGGGGTAGACATATTGTGGAGGGGGTATATATATATATATATATATATATATATATATATATATATATATATATATATATATATTAGGATTGCTTTCGTTGGAATAATGAATTAGGAGATAAATGCTGTTGATTTAACAAAACGCTGTGCTTAAGAAAGTAATTTACCTCTCTGTCCAGAGAGAAATATCCAGTTAATGAGAAAAATACTTATGAGTTCGCCAAAAATCTCCTGGTGCCAACCACCAGAGAGAGAAAAAAATGCGAACATAGGGCATTTAACAGAAGTTACGCGGCCTGCCAAATTATTTGACAAAGTCAACTGGCGTTACCCAGAATAAAACCCATCTTTCATTTTGTCCGATGAGACGTTATCCTGGGATTAATAAACTCCTTCATCATCAGCCAAAGGAAAAATTCCCTGTTTAGCTTGAGCACCATATTTACTCATATCGCATAAAATCATGTGTATGTAGCCGGAATGAAGCCCCTTATCTATGGCCTGGCAAACTCCCTGTAAAGAGTAGCCGGTACTATTTTCTATCGACAGAGTTAAGCGGTGAGACTCATCTTTCGTGTAAGGAACTCCACCCCGCCTCTGTGTGTGTGTGTGTGTGTGTGTGTGCGTGTGTGTGTGTGTGTGTGTGTGTGGAATTGAAAGTCATCTGACTTGTGGAGCATGATATGCGGATTGGTAGGTTGGTAACTGGGTGGGTTGATTGGTTAGTGTAGGCTGGTTGTTTCACAGGCGGACTAGGTGGAGTGAGTGGGCGAGAGGGAGGGAAAGGGTTGTTGGCCTGGTTAAGTGGGGTGGAGTGGGGTTCGTGCATTGTTTAAGTGAGGTGGGTGGTGGGGCTACCTGTAGGACAAGGCAAGAGATGGGTTTGTGTCATCCTACTTTTGAGACATACTGTATTGAGTAAGGTTGTGGGTATGTGCGTTGATGGGTGGGTGTGTAGGTGGATGGACGGACTGTGGGAAAACAGGCCACTGGGATTAGGTGAATTGAGTTAATGTCCGAGTTGGAAAAATCAGTCCACAGGGGATATTATTCTGGAATCATGCTGAAGTAGGTATATATAATCAGAGGGTTAAAAAAGGTCCATCGAGCAATACGTCTGTTGGTTAAGAGGTCTGTGTTTCAACTGCACGCATCAGTGGGTGATATAACCACGTCGGATAACAGGTTTTTGGGGAAAATAGGTTCATTGTGAAAAATACATCCATGGGTATACGACCATGTAGGAAACCTGCATTCATAGAGAGATTCAAGGTCGACGGAAAAATTGGTCCGTGGGG
>NC_136986.1:4721172-4848672 GCF_032717465.1 Coenobita brevimanus | reverse complement strand
CACCTCTACATCTATTTTTCCATCCACAGTAACATGTGACCCTAAATACTTAAAACACGCCACCACCTCAAACAATTCACCATTCAAAACTACATTCATCCTTCTACCATCAACCAACCTCGTACACTTCATCACTTTACATTTATTCTCATTTACTCTCAATTTCCTCTTTTCACCTACCCTTCCAAACTCCACTACAAACTGTCTTAACCACTCCACCGAATCAGCCACCAGTGCCATGTCATCTGCAGACAGCAGCTGATTCAGATTCCATTCTCTACCATCAGCATTCACTAGACTCAAACCTTCACCTAACACTCGTGCATTCACCTCCCTTACAACACCATCCATATCAATATTAAACAACCAAGGCGACATTACACATCCCTGCAGCAGCCCCACTCTCACGGGAAACCAATCATTCACAGTATATCCCACTCTTACTCACGTTTTTTTTTTTTTTTTTTTTTTTTAATAAATAACAGAACGGAGGAAGGAAAAACAAATGGGTAAAAAAAAAATAATCCATACACCAGATTACTGGTGTCCTCTGTTCATAAAATATCTGTAACAATTAGACTTGAACAGTTGCGGGTTGAAATTTGGAGGAAAACAACTCTGGGGAAGCGAGTTCCAGAGAGATGCAGTTCCGGGAATGAAAGAATTCTGATAGGCAGAAGTTCTGCAATATGGTTGAGTGACATTCCAGTCAAGAGCGCTACCAGATGCCCGTGTAGCACGAGGGAAGGCATAGAGAGGTGGCACCATGGACACAACTTCGTCTGAGCATTGGCAAAAAAATATCTGTAAAATAATGCAAGGGAGGCAACATTCCTTCTTACTTGCAGGGGAGGTAGTTTATATGTAATGGCAGGGTTGTTAATGATTCTAACAGCTTTATTCTGAATTTCGTCTAGTTGTCTTAATGCAACCTCTCCACAACCATTCCACAAGGGTGAGCAATATTCAAGCTGAGAGCGCACATGACTCTTATAAATTATAGCCAACTGCTCATCGGCGAAGAAGTTACGGACTCTGTACAATAATCTAAGTTTCTTTGAGGCGGTTTTAGCAAGTGATCTGACATGAGAGGTCCAGCTGAGGGCACTGTTAAGTGAGACACCAAGAATTTCAATACTTTTGGAGATGGGAATATTAGTAGCACTGAAGGTAATGTACGAATCTGGCAATATCTGTCTATTAGTAAACTGTATATATTTAGTTTTACTAGCATTAAAAGAGACAAGGTTGTTTTGTCCCCATTCACTGATTGTAGATAGATCTTGATTTATGGAGATGGCTGTACTGAGTTGAGAGGTAGAGATATTAGACTTTGTTAATGGATGTCTGAGTGTGAATGAACTATGTAGTGTTGAGTCATCTGCATATGAGTGAATGGAATTGTGAGTGACAGATAAAGAGATCATTAATATGAACCAGAAATAGGGTTGGCGCCAGAACTGAGCCCTGCGGCACGCCGGCGTTAATTGAGTGGAAATTCGAATATACATCATCTACTTTTACTCTTATTTTCCTGTCACTAAGATAAGAAAAAATCAAAGGAATAAAAGACGTTAGTCCATAGCAAGGGAGTTTGGACAGCAGGGAACGGTGCCATACTCTGCCGAAAGCTTTAGAGATATCAAGAGCTACTGCATGAGTTTCTCCAAAGAGATCAACAGATTGATGGATGGTATGAGTTAAGAGATTGAGTATGTCAATGGTGGATCTTTCATGGCGAAAACCGTATTGTCTATCACTAATTAAGTTGTTGGATTCAAGATGTTTAACAATATGCTTATTAATTAAAGTTTCAAATACCTTACCAAAAGAAGATGTGACAGCTATTGGTCTGTAATTGGAGGGGTCAGACGAACTTCCTTTCTTCGGAACTGGGTGGATATTGGCTTCTTTCCATGAATTTGGGAATAAAGAAGTACGTATGCATTGTCTGAATAATTTAGCTAGGACAGAGGCAAGTTCAGGGGAACACTTTTTCAAAACAATTGGCGGAATTCCATCTGGGCCTGGAGCTTTGTTGGTAGGTATTGTCTAGGATGGATTTTACATATCTTGTCTGTATTTTAAGTGGGGCAATTTCGGGAGAATCAAGTTCCAGTACTGAGACATTCTGGCTGGTATCATCTATGGTAGAGTTTTTGGCAAAGGTACTAGGAAAGATATCTGCTTTCCCACGTGGGTCATTTGTAATATTGCCATCTGAAGATTTTAGTGGTGGAATGGAAGATGACTTGTTAAAGTTATTATTGAAAGAATTAAGAGTTGACCAGAATATTCTATTGTCATTAGGGTTGTTAAGTAGTTTTGATGCTTGCTTTTGAAGAAAGTTTGATTTAGATAGATTTATTACAGCTTTTGCATGATTTCTAGCAATTTTAAATTGGGAGAGTGATTCAGATGTTTTTGATTTTAAGTAAGAGTTATATGCTAATGACTTTTGGGCTGTTGCTCTGGCACAATTGCCATCAAACCATTTTCGAGAGTTTGATCTTTTAGTGAATTGTTGACTTGGTATGAATAACTCCATATCAGCTAGTATTAAGTCGCAGATGTGGGACTGGGTAGAATTGGGATCACTAGAGAAGAAAGACTGCCATGGAATATCAGCAAGATAATTTCTAAATCCATCCCAGTCTGCCCTGTCAAAGTGCCATCGGGTCACCCTGACAGGTTCAGAATGGGGAGGTGTAGGAGGGTTAACTAATGAGGCTTTGATGAGATTGTGGTCAGAGGATCCAAGTGGTGACAGTACCTCTATCCTGTATTGATCTGGATTATTTGTCAAGAATAAATCCAAGAGATGGTCATTATGGTCAGGATTATCAGGTATTCTGGTTGGTTGCTACTATTTTCATAAAAATTTTCACTCTTTTTAACAGTCTACCATTAAGTCCATACAGTCTCAAAGCAGTCAACAAATCCTCCTTATCAATTCTTTCATATGGTATCTCTAAATCCATGTACGCCCAAAACACATCCTTACCTTTCGCCAAATACTTTCCACACACCTGTCTCATAGCAAACACCTGACCCATGTCTTCCGTCCATCTCCTAAAGCCCTCTCTAACTCTCTTAATCAGCACTCTACCCTACACCTTACCTACAAAGCTCAACAGACTTTTACCCTAAAACTGGTACATTCATACTTATCACCCTTACCTTTATACAGCGGAACCACACATGCACTTGCCCAGTCAATTGGCACCATACACTCACAAAACACACATTCTGCAATCTTACTATAACTACTCAATAATAGATACTCCACCACCTTTCCAACATTCCATAGCACACCCATCGACATCTGCAGCTTTTCCTGCTTTCATCTCCTTGACTGCCTCCTGCACTTCCTCAGTCGTGATCTAAGAATCATTCAGCTCTCCCAACACATATACTCCTTGCACTCTTCCATCTGCCACAATCTCAGCCTCCGTTTCCTCCTCTACATTTAACAATCTTTCAAAATACTCTGCCCATCACTTCCTTACCGCATCCATCTCAATTAACATCTTTCCATCCTCTGCTTTTACTCACTTTCCCTTCCCAATCCCCTTCGCACTCTCTTCACCTCCTTCTAAAGCATTTTGTTTTTCTAATAAAAAATCTGTCAACCGCCTACCCCACCTCTCACCTCCTGCCGCTTTAGCATCGTCCACACCGCTTCTCGCGCTATTCCTCTTTTCCTTATCTCTCTCATATGACACTTCATCATCCCTCTACAGCCACACATCATATGCACATCTCTTCTCAGCTACAGCCATACTTACTTCCTCACACCATCAACCACTTCCCTTTCTTACACCACTACCTACTCGTCTCACATCACACACTTCTTCCGCATACCCCAATACAGCACACTTAAACTACTGCCATTCTTTCTCCACACCGCCATTTTCCTAATCTTTCACTGCATTCCACTCATCTTTCAACTTTTCCTGATACTCTATCATTTTCTCTCTTTTATCCAGCTCACTGATTTTCAAGACCTCCCTATCACACCTAAGTCTCCTTGATCTCACCCACCTCATACCTACTCTCATCTTTCCCTCCACCAGGTACTGGTCAAACATACCTCCACCCTCCTGTCTCAAAACATTCATATCCAGGAATTTTTCTCCTACATTCCCTGAGACAACCACATAGTTCATCAGTGCTCTATCAGCAACTCTTCCACCTTCCTGTCGTACCCATGTATACTTGTATCTTTCATCCCAAACAAGGTATTTCCAATCGCCATCTCAAGACATCCATATCATACTTTCCCCATTACAATTTTTTTTTTTTCAGGCACACCATGCATATCAACAAAACTTTCAACTCCTACATTTCCCACTCTAGCATTCAGATCTCCCATCATTACCACATTCACACTTGCTCCAAAACACTGCAAACATTCATCATTCCAGAATAACTCCTACACTTCTTCATCCCTTTCCCTACCAGGCCCATATGCACTCACAAAAACCCACAGCTCACGTCCAAATTTCGCTTACACTCACATCAGTCTCGATGACACCTTCCATTCAGTCAGACACTGCTGCACTTCTGGGCTCACCATCAAGGCCACTCCTTCTCTCACTCTTCCTCTATCAACACCTGACATCCTTCCAGTCACACTTCCAAACTTACAGTGCAGTAGATTCACCTTTCTCTTTCATCTTTGTTTCACTCAAAGCTAACACATCCAACTTTCTTCTCACAAACATTCTCCCAATCTCCTCCCTTTTAGCCTGAAATGTACAACATCCACGCACATTCATAGACCCAGTCTTCAGGGTACGGGGATAACTCAATCCCCCTTCTCTTTCTATGCCCTGCCTCACTGTAGGAACTAAAAACACAGAGGAGGGGGTACTTAGTCCCTTCAGCTCGTCCCTTTTAGTCGCCTTTTATGGCACGCAGGGAATACGATGGCAGAATTCTTCCTAATACAACCTGCTCGCAGAGTGGTGGTACCATCCCATCATGCTGCTAGATTTTGTCCCCTACGCCACAGGGACGGACACAACCGTGAATACTAATAAAGAAACGGGGAGAATACCAATAGTCTGCCACTAAAGTGTATGTTAATCGAACATGTCCATCCCCCACCACCACTACCACACACACAGAAACACTCTCCTTATCCCCACCAAAGCACTTATTTGCAAAGTGCATGAATTGGAGATCTAAAGCTTCTCTCTCTCTCTCTCTCTCTCTCTCTCTCTCTCTCTCTCTCTCTCTCTCTCTCTCTCGTGTAATAATAGTTTCATTTATCATATTATGTTTATTATTATGTGCATAGATGCACCTTCACTTCTATGTGAAGAAATTATTATGAAGTTTTAGCAGGATTCTGTAAAATGACCCAAGTGTACCATATATTTGTCCATCGTCTACTTAACGATATACTAAAATCCAGGTAAAAGAGATATATTATATGATTACTAGCGGTATAAGTCCATCTCCTGCCTTGTTATCTGGGGAGCCACGTATCTACCTACCCACTCATGCACCTACTCACTCACCCCACCAAACATAACCCCACAGTGGCCACATTTTTTTTTTCCCTATGGCAGCACTCATTCATTCAGTCCTATTGGTAATATTGGAGTGAGTTCAGTGTGAATGATTCGGCAACGTCACACCTTCGCTTGTGATTAGATGAAATAATTGGGGAAATTGGTGTTCCATAAGATCTTCCTCATAAGGTTTTCGGTAACCATAGCTTGGTAAAGGTCTTCAGGAAATGTAGCTCGGTAATGACTGAGAATTGATGCCATGTAGATCAACATCTATACCCTCCACCTGACAGAGTCTGAGGAGTATGTTGTTATCACTGGGATCAATAACTACTGGGTGGCAGGGCGGCTGCCTGGGCGTTGAGATTTTGTTTCCGGGCCAGAACTCAGAAAGTATTCATTATAGTCATGATATTTCAAATGGTTATGTGTCTTATAGTGAACTGGTACCTTTTGATAGGTAGAACACTGTGTCTTAATTTTTTTTTTTTTTTTTTTGAAAAAAGTAGCAAAAATAATCTTTCCATAGATTTCAATTCAACCTGCACAAGGAATCTGAAGGGCCCATTTTATGGGTTCTCAAGGCGATCTCCTTGCATCCACCTTTAAAAGATTGGGGGGGTGGGGTGAGGGCCGTTATGTGCTTGGGTAGGTGTGCAGGGAGGTGGGGGGTATGTGCTTTGTCAGGTGGAGAGTTATAAAACTGTAGTGTTGTCAATGTTTTATTTAGAATTACTTCATATATTATTTCCCAAAGCTATGCCCATCTTCCACAATACCCTGCATATGGCTGTATTTTGTTCGTCTTCCACCTGCCAGACGATTACAGTCAATTTAGGCGTAACTTCCTACCAGACAAGTTAGTGAAGGCTATGTCCAACTTCTCGAGTTGAATGGTCTCTTTAAGGTAAATGAAGGTGTTGGAGGAGGACGCCTTTATGTAAGGGTACAGTTCGTAGCAGAATTAAAATGGTGATCTCTGCCAGGATAGCCTAATGATTTTGGTCCGAACCTAATTACATAATTATCTATCATGATACTGACGAATATTGGTGATGTTAAAGCATGTTTGCAAACTGACCCTAGACAGTATAAGCAGAAAACCTTGCTAAATTTGACCTTAAGCCGACAGCTCAGGTCTTATGAGTGAAACTTCTCAGTAATAATAAGCTTAATTTAATTAGTTTGATTCATGACTCAGTGTTTAGAGTGAGTGAAGATGTTGAAACTGATAAAACTACAACTGGTCATGATCTCAGGGAACATGAGCCATCTGTTCACAGTGTTGATAATGTTCAGAATCCTAAGTTTTTGTTCTGTACCAACAGCCACATATTCACAATCATACTTCTCAGAAATAGATGTTAATGCCTTAAATACTAATGTCAGTGAACAACTTGAAATAGCTAAAGTTCAGTTGCAAATGAGGCAACTTCAAGCACGAGAGAAACAACGTGAACTAATTCATGAGCGCAGACTGAGGCAGCTTGGCGGTTCACCTAGTCCTCGTGGTGCCTCCTTAAGGAACTCTTCTGATGCTGCCGAGAACATTTAGTCTTTCCTGTAGGCGTAAGGTGTCACTAAATATTTCCAAATGTTTGAGGTGGCAGCTCGTGCACAGGAGGCCTATATTGCTTTATCAGCTGACTAGTATGCTGATTATGAGGTGGTAAAAGATGCAATACGCCGGGTTTATGAATTTGTACCAGAGGCACACTTTCCTGTTTAGAACCTCTTACAAACAAAAAAGTTCAGACATATGTGGATTTTTTTAAAATAACTGGAGAGGAAAGAAAAAGTGAATTAAAAAATAATCCATACATCAGATTACTGGTGTCTTCCAATCATAAATAATCTGTAGAGTTGGACTTGAACAGCTATTGGTTGAGGTTTGGAAGGAAACATATCTGGGGATGCGAGTTCCAAAGAGATGCAGTACGGGGAATAAAAGATATCTGACAGGCGGATGTTCTGCAATATGGCAATGTGACAGTCCAGTTATGAGTGCTACCGGATGCCCGTGTAGCACAGGGAAAGGCAAGGAAAGGTGGCACAATGGATCCAACTTCGTATAAGCATTTGCCATGGAAGTATTTGTAAAATAATGCAAGGGAGGCAACATTCCTTCTTACCTGTAGAGGAGGTAGTTTATTTGTCATAGCTAGGTTATTAATAATTCTAACAGCTTCAGTCTAAGTTTTGTCTAGTTGTTTTAGCGCAAACTCTCAACTTCCATTCCACATGAGTGAGCAATATTCCAGCTGAGAGTGCACATGACTTATATAAACTATATTTAACTGCCTGTCAGTAAAGAAGTTATTAACTCTGTACATTAACTTTGGAGGCAGTTATAGCAAGTGATCTGACATGAAAGGTCCAGCTGAGTGCATTGTTAAGCGACGCACAGAGAATTTCAATACTTTGGAGATAGGAATATTAGTAGCACTGAAGGTAATATAAGAATCTGGCAATAACTGTGTATTATTGGTTTTACTAGCATTAAATGAGACAAGGTTATTTTGTCCCCATTCAGTGATACTAGATAAGTCTTGATTTATGGAGAGGGCTGTATTGAGTTGTGAGTTAGAGATATTAAACTTTGTTAATGGGTGTTTATTTGTGATTGAACTGTGAAGTGTTGAGTCATCTGCATATGAATGGATGGGATTCTGGATAACAGATAAGAGATAGTTAATATGAGTTAGGAATAGGGTTGGAGCCAGAACTGATCCTTGTGCACGCCAGGGTTAACTGAGTTGAGACTGGAACATAATCTACTTTTACTCCTATATTTCTGTCACGGAGATAAGAGGAAACAAGAGGAACAAAAGACTTTACTCCACAGGAAGGGAGTTTGGGTAGCAGGGAACGGTGCCACACTTTATCAAAAGCTTTAGAAATATAAAGGGCTACTGCATGAGTTTCTCCATGTTGGACAATTGACTGATGGATGGTGAGAATCAAGAGATTGAGTATATCAATGTATCTTTCATGGCGATAACCATACTGTGTATCACAAATGAAGCTGTTGGGTTAAAGAGATTGAACGATGTGCTTATTCATTACAGTTTCTAATACTTTACCATGAGAAGATGTGACAGCTATTAGTCTGTAATCAGAGAGTTCAGGGGAACTTCCTATCTTCGAAATTGGGTGGATATTGGCTTTTTTCCATGAATTAGGGAATGAAGAAGTACGTATGCATAGTCTCAGTAATGTAGTTAGAACAGAAGCAAGTTCTGGGGAGCACTTTTCAAAAAATATGAAGGGATTCCATCTGGACCTGGAGCTTTGTTTGTCGGTAAATTGTCTAGGATGGATTTTACGTATCTAGTCTGTATTTTAAGTGGAGCAATTTCGGTAAAGTCATCTTCAAGTACTGGGACGTTCTGGTTGATTTTCTCTACTGTAAAGTTTTTGGCAAATGTACTGGCAAGGATATTCACTTTACCGCGTGGGTAATAATGTTACCGTTTGAAGATTTTAGTGGAGGAATGGGTGATGACTTGTTAATGTTACTATTGAAAGAACTGACAGGTGACCAGAATATTCCCTTGTCACTCGGACTGTTTAGCAGTTTGGATGCTTCGTTCCGAAGAAAGTCTGATTTAGCGATGTATTATTGCTTTTGCATGGTTCCTAGCAATTTTAAATTGACTGAGTAATTCAGATGTTATTTATTTTAAGCAAGAGTTATATGCTAATGATTTTTTGGGCCATTGCTGTGGCACAATTGCTATTAAACCATTTTGGGGAGTCCAATCTGTCATTGAACTGTTAACTTGGTATGAACAATTCCATATCAGCTTGTATTGCCATTAATGTGGGCCTGGTAGATATGATGTCAGTAGAGAAGAAAGACTGCAATGGAATGTCAGCAAGATCATTTCTGAATCCATCTCGGTCTGCCCTATCAAAGTGGCATTGGGTCACCCTGACTGGTTGAGAAAGGGGAGGTTTGGAGGAGCTGACTAATAAGGCCTTGATGAGATTGTGGTCAGAGCATCCAAGTGGTGACAGTACTATCCTGTATTGATCTGGATTTTCTGTCAGGAATAGAATCAAGACATAAGCATTACAGTCAGAATTATCTTGTATTCAGGTTGGCTGCTATACCAACTGTGTGAGATTAAACGATTCTGCGACCAGCTCACATTCTAGACCAGTATCGTCAGTCCTGGCAGAATGCAATAACAATTCTATATTATGTACGTTAAAATCACCCAAATCGGTAATTTCACTGCTAAGGGTAAGTTTAAGGTTTGTCAACTGTGTGGATAAGGAGTCAGATACACTGGGTTCTGAAGAAGCATTGGGGGAGCAAATTCTTCCTGCTCCTTCTGGCACCTTGTCAAAAACCTTTCTAACAACTTTATATCATCATCCTTCCCTCCTCTTTTCTATTCTGATGGCTCTGTAGCTATTTCCTTTACAGATAAAGCAGATCTCTTCACTCAGACTTTCTCCTCCAATTCCACCTTAGACGATTCCGGTGCTGTTCCTCCACCACTTCCCCTCCTCAGACTTCCTCATGGCTGACATCAAAATTTCTCCGGCTAATGTATTTTCTGCCATCCCTGGCATCAATACTAACAAGGCACGTGGGCCTGATGAAATTCCTCCTGTTGTCCTCAAGAACTGTGCTTCAGTATTTACACTCTGCCTAATTAAACTCTTTCGCCTTTGTCTGACAACTTGTACCTTTCCTTCTTGCTTGAAGTTTGCCCTCATTCAGCCAGTCCCAATGTCGGGTGACCATTCCCAATCCTCTAGCTATCGTCCAGTTGCTTTAACCCGCCCCGTCCCGACCACTTTTTGACCACTGGTACCCCCAAATCCCGACCATTTTTCGACCATTTTTTTTTTTGCTAAAACTTTCGCTTTTGGTGAGAAACATCGAAAATTCATAGAGAAATCGCTCACCTGAGGTTTAAAATACTCATTACAGGTAGGAGAGCCTCCTTACCTTACTGGGTTTTCTATCAGGCTGGCACCAAAGAAAACGAGTTCTATGGGAGGATAACTATTTCACACCACTCATAAACGGTATTTATTTATTTACTGTTACGAATTTATATGTAGTACAAGAGTATATTGGTTTTCAAGCAGTAATATAGGCATTATAAGCATTGTTTCACTCACTAATACCTGACCTTTTTTTGCCACATTACCTGATCATCATTTCTAACTGTTTCTTCCTCTAATGCTATGTAAAGTTTGTCCTCCACATTGTCATTGATTGGGGAATCACTCTGGCCCTGAATTTCGTACCGTGGCATGACATGGCTATACTGGCCAGGTCACTGATAACAGGTGAATTGCTGAGACAATGGCATGCAGGGGGGGGAGGAGGTCATGCTGGGTAAGGCATTGTCTCTGCCTGGCATCTTGTTGAGGAAGGTGTCACGTGTATACGTACCAAAAATGACTCGCGAAAATTGAAAATTGTGGAAATTATGAACCTTGCAATTGCAGGACGTTGAAGTACGTCCCCGGGATTAGCTGTGACAAAATGTGAGGACGTGGAAGTACATCCCCGGGACGCCACAGGTTAACATCCTGTGTCTCAGAAGTTTTCGAGTTAGCTCTGAACAGAAAAATTTTAAAGCATCTCTTCTATCACAGCCTTCTTTCTGATCATCAGTATGGGTTCCGTCAGGGACGCTCCACTGGCGATCTTCTCATCTACCTTTCAGATTCCTGGTCATCCTCCTTTCTGGACTTTGGCAAAAGCTTTGCCATTGCACTTGACATCTCAAAGGTTTTCGATCAAGTCTGGCATAAATCTTTAACCCGGGGCGTCCCGTCGACGTACTTCCACGTCCTGACGTTATGTCACTGCCAATCCCGTTGACGTACTTCAACGTCCTGCAATTGCAAGGTTCATAATTTCCACAATTTTCAAAATTCGCGCGAGATTTTCGATTCGCCCACGTACCCAAGCCTCCCCTACCTGCTGCCAGGCGGGCAGCGTCCTAGACCCCGCATGACCCGCGCTCACCCTTGTCTCGGTCACTCACCTGCTAGCAGTGACCCAGGTCAGACATGGCGCGGAAAGGTCTCTCAGACGAGGAAATTGCATCTGTCCTGGAAGCCTTCACTGGAGATAGTGATTCTCCACTTGACGATGATGTGGTGGATCGCGATTACATCCAGCCAGAGGAAGAAGTAAGTAGCAGTGATGAAGAGGTCCCTTCGCCCCGGAAAACGCTGTATGTGACATACCGTAAGGCAAGGGAAGGCCAGCCTGCTCCCCAACCACGTGCACGGCTATCTCTCCATCCTGAATCTGATGAGGACGAGGATGAGGACGATGAGGATGACGGCGGCTTAGGACGTGATATCGCCTCGTGGTTGGGAAAAGAAAAAATATCACCCCGAGGATCAGAAGGTGGGGCGAGAAGACATATAAGATATGGTGAAAGTCTTTTGTCTGGGGAAGTGGAAAGTGGTGTGGTGGGAGTGCTGGGTGAAAGGGAAAGTGGTGTGGTGGCAGCGCGGGGTGAAAGGGAAAGTGGTGTGGCGGGAGTGCGGGGTGAAGGGGCAAGTGGTGTGAGGGAGGCAGCACGAGCACATGGTGCACGTAGGCCTAGGGGAGAGGAGGTGGAGCCACTCCCCAGCATGTCTTTCGCCCCACAATATTCCCAAACTTCCTCCCCACAGCCCCAGGATGTGGGGAAAGGAAGGAAAGGGAAGGGAAAGGGTAAAGGAAAAGGGAGAGGGAAGAGAAGTGCGAGTGATGATAGGCGCCGCTCTCCACCTCCCCAACCTCCCCCACCACCCTCACCTCCCCACCCTGACGAAGGGGACGATGGGGACGTGGCTGGAGACGGTGGTGTCTCGTGGAACTGGGAAGATGGGAGTAATTTTACTCCCATCATTCACCCTTTCACTGAGGAGTGGCGGTCTGGTTGCACGGCTCCAGGTGTGCATGCGGGTTCATCTAGGGTGGATTTTTTCCACTTGTTCTTTGGGGAGGCGTTTGTGGGGCGCATAGTTGAACAGACTAATATATTTTCACGAACACAGCGCCGTGAAAGTGAACATTTGGGAACCACGAGCAGGCATTCCCAACAATATGACTATCCCGTTACAATTTCAGAGATGTTCTTATTTTTTGCCCTGGTTCTCTTGATGGGTGTGGTATGGAAAAACCAAATTCCTGCCTACTGGACAACGGACCCAATGATCCTCACACCTTTCTTTGGAAAGGTGATGAGTCGTAACAGATTTCAGTATATTCTAGGCCGCCTCCACTTTTTTGATGCAGAAGATCCAGCCAATGCAAATAACACAGATAAAATGAGGAGAATTAGGCTGGTATTTGATCATTTACGGGAAATGTTCCGCTCCTCATTTTATCCCTACAGAGACCTCGCCATAGACGAGAGTCTTGTGTTGTGGAGAGGCAATATTTCCTTTAGGCAGTACATACCCAGCAAGAGACACCGTTTCGGGTTCAAGATCTTTGTTATGTGTGACTGTAAGACTGGTTATGTGCAAGACATAGTCTTGTACACGGGCGCACAGACAGATATAACAGAAGATCGGAGTATAGGACTCTCTGGGGCCGTGGTGAAGACAATGATAGAGGAGTACCTTCATCGTGGTCATGTGTTGTACCTGGACAACTGGTACACTAGCCCTCTTCTCGCTAGGTTCCTCCACCAACACGACACCGGAGTCTGTGGTACAGTCAAGAGAAACCGTCGCCATATGGTCAAGATAGGGAGGAAACTTGACAAGAACGAGGTGGTTTTCTTCCAGGCCAATAACATCCTTGCCACCCTGTGGAACCACAACAGGGAAGTTTGCCTCCTATCAACAGTTCACAGCCCCCTGATGTACCGCACAGACTCCGTGGATCACCGTAGCGAGAGGAGGCGCAACATATGGAAACCCGAGTCTGTACTGGACTATAATCTGAACATGAGGCAAGTGGATCAGTCAGAATCGATGATTTCAAGTGTTGACTGTGCCAGGACCACGATGAAGTGGTACAAGAAACTCTTTTTCCACTTGCTCGACATCACGGTCCTGAACGCCCACTACCTGCACGCCATGACCACCGGAATATCCGAGACCTTTGAGGGGTTTGTGAGGGAGCTGGCACGTGAAATAATCGCCAAGCATGCCCTGGACAGACCCACACACCGCACCCGCACCCCCATGGCTGCCCAGACTCCCCTACGTCTTGCAGGACGCCACTATCCTAGCACAATCCCTTCCGATCCAAACCGTCGTAAACCCCAGCATCGCTGCCATGTATGGAAGCACTCGACAGTCAGACCATCCACTCAGAGAAAAGACACAAGGTACGAGTGTGTCGAATGCAATGTTGCGTTGTGCCTTCAGCCTTGTTTCAAAGCGTACCATAATTTCCTACACTACTGAAACTGTGTGGGATGGCGATATGACGTTCATTATAATGGTAAGGCCAGTCAGTAGGTGCTAAGTCAAATATAAAGTTGAAACGGGTGTAATGTTTTCAGGAAAGTAATAAGTTGAGAATTAGTGTAAGTTGAAAGAAGTGATATCAAAACTACACCCACTGTGTAAATCTGCGAAAATATGACGCTCAGTATAACACTCTGGTCAGTAAATATGTGATAGCAAGAATATAAAGTGGAAACGGGTGTAATGTTAGCATGAATAAAACGTATAAGTTGAAAAATAGTGTAAGTTGTAATAATTGATGTCACGAATACACCCACTGTGTAAATCTGCGAAAATATTACGCTCAGTAGAACATTCTGGTCAGTAAGTATGTGATAGGAATTATATAAAGTGGAATTTGTTGTAATGTTAGTAGTAAGCTAATTTATAAGTTGAATACTAGTGTAAGATGAAACAAATGATATCGCGATAACACTCACTGTGTAAGTATGCGCTAATATGACGCTCAGTTGAATCGTAAGGTCTGAAATTATGTGATATCAATTATATCAAGTGTAAACATGTGCAATGTTAGTGGAGAAATATTATATAAGTACAAAAATAGGTTGTAAGTTGAAATAGTGGTCATAGCGACTTCACCGTGTGTGTTATTATGCGCTATTATTACGCTAAATATTTACGTAAGGCCTGAAATTATCTCAAAACAGTTCTATAAAGTTGAAAAGTGTATAATGTTATTAGGAAAGTATTATGTAAGTAGAAAAAACACAATACGAGTTGAAACAACAGTCACAGCGAGTTCACTCACTACGTAAATAAGCGCTAACATTACGCTAAATGTTATCGAAAGGCCTGTGAATACGTAAAAACAGTTCAATAAAATGTAAAATGGTATAATGTTATTGTAGAAGTATTATGTAAGTAAAAAAAATGATATGTATCATGATTTTCGAATGTTAGCGATTCATCGTGACCAGTCTGCCCGATTTTGCTTGTTTCGCACGATGGTACAATGCTTATTTCAGCTCTATTTTTGTATAAAATCCAATTTACTCTTTTATCACATGTTTTTATGTTTGTAATAAACACATATCTACTTGCTTTCATTGGTTTACCAGACTTATAATACCATAGAAAACGTTAGAGGCTCAGACCACCTACAGAGAACACGGTGCCAGGTGTGACCAAGGCATACCTGTTTAGGGCAATTATGGACCCCGGGGAACAATTTCTTTGTGACTGACCATTGTTTCTGACCAAAAGCGAAAGTTTTAGCAAAAAAAAATTTGGGTCCAAATATGGTCGGGTTTGGGGGGTACCATTGGTGAGAAAGTGGTCGGGACGGGGCGGGTTAATTTCCAAACTACCCTCTTACTGTTTCTATCCTTCTATCTGTCCCTTTGTTTCTAGCTTCCTTTCTTGTCGTTCTATAGCCATTGTTGTAGACGGCCATTGTTCTTCTCTATCTTGCATCATCCTTGAACATGCTTGGGATTTCATTCACTCGGGACTTGTCTTGGAAAGATCATCATGCAACTCTTGTAAAATCTGCTTTCAAGAGATTAGGTGTGCTAAGCCGACTCCATACCTTCTTTACCCCAGCACAGTTGTTGACTTTATACACGGGTTTTACTCGCCCCCGTTTAGAGTACGACTCTCATGTGTGTGGAGGCTCCCCACATACAGCTCTTCTCAGTAGGGTAGAATCAAATGCTTTCCATCTCATTAACTCTCCTCCTCTCGCTGGCTCCCTTTAACCTCTGTCTCATCGCCACACTGTTGCATATTTATCTCCTTTCTATCGTTACTTCCATGGTCACTGCTCCTTTGAACTGTCTGCTTGCATCCCTCCACCACTACGACTGGTGCGTAGCTCCCGTCTAGCAACAAACTCTTATCCCTTTTCTGTCCAACTCTCTAATGCAAGAGTTAACCGTTCCTCCCAGTCCTTCCTTTATGCAGCAGGTCAACTCTGGAACTGTCTCCCTCTGTCTGTAATTCCTATTTCCTATGATCTCCAGTTTTTCATAAGCAGTGTGTCCAGGCATCTCGAAATGAACGGATCTTGAATTTAGTTCTCTTTTGTATTGTTTTTGTTTTTTCTTGGGAGGAACGGTTTGTGGGCTCCTGGCCTTTGGTTCCCTCTTTCTTGCATTAAAAAAAATGGTATTATTGAGGTAATTTAGCTTATACAGTGAATAATCAAAATAAGCTGCAAGGAAGTTCAAAAAAGTGTCAACTGCAAATTCATATTTGATGTAACAACAGGTGCCAGCCTTGTTATGGCAGATAATTATCGTATTATCCACATAAACGATTCTAAGCATCGTTCAATTGGTAGATATAGATGAGTGGATTAATTAAACTCAATAAATCCATCCTCTTGCAACGCAGTTAAGATTAATTTAGATGACTTCCACTGGCAAAAACTGTGACCCCAAAGCATGTTAGTTCGACTACAGAGAATGGAAACATTGTTGCTAACGGACCAGGAAGAATTCCCAAGTTTTTATTGTTTCATAAAAAGAAGGGTGGCGTAGAAAAATGAAAGGAAGTCATAGAACTAAATCAATTACCCTGTTAAATACTTGGAGGATTGCTAATGCTGAAGCGAACAACCACATTAAAAAGACCGAATGGTAGTCACACACACATTTACATTAGTGTTAATAAGTGTGAAGCCAGAGTGGAGCACTCAGCTGTTGAAAGTCAAAGTCCTGAAGAGCTATCACTGAACATTAGTGAAACTGGGATTAAAACCTGGGTCCACTAGGACTGCAGGCCACTTCTCTACCGTCTCGGTCACCGCCTTCCCGTAAACCCGAAACACTCCTCGGTTGTTTCACAGGCCACATCCGATCATAGTACTCTCACCAGTAGACCGCCAGGCCTTAATGCGGTTGTTTGGACTACACGAAACCATTTGGGTTGTCAGTCAGTGTGATGTCACCTGAAGACAGCATTATACACAGTGTGTAGATGGTGGGCGATCTGATTTAACAGAGGTGCAAAACATGTAACTGGGCAGTTTTTAAGGATACAGTGGAAATGCAGAAGTAGGTAGAACTGACTAAGATGGTAGCAGGGCAAAGGGAGAGAGTACAGTAAATCTTATCAAAGCGACTTCAGCAAAGATTTCCTCGAGATGAAAAACGCGAAAGTACAATGCGTTCCTGTCATGGACCGTACCTTACTGTTTGCTGCGTATGTAATTGTGTGTATTATTAAGCGTGCTTACCAGATTTCTACTATGTACAGACTGAAGTGGCCAGAAGTAGCTCGTGGTATAACAAAAAGCTATATTTGGGCTGGAAGAAAATCGTTCATAATTACGTTTCATCGTTCTGCTACCGTTGTTTTATGTCGGACTTTTTCGGTAACAGTAACGAAATTTGATACTGGAGAAAAATGTACAGCGTTCTGTATCTTTTTTTTTTTTTTTTTTTTCTGCTCTGAATGTATTATTTAATCACAAAATCATTGGCATTCAGCCTATATGACATAGGGTCACAGTGGACGACTTGATAATGGATTGGCCAATTATTTGGTTTTGCACGAAAACCTTGATGTCACGACGTCCCAAACTATTACTGATTCCTTAGTGTCAGACCGACATGTTAGAAGAGTATTTCTTTACATGATTTTAATTTGTTATGAAATACTTTGTTTAAGTCTGGAATATGAAGTAAGAAATTAACATTCATCTGTCGAACACACACACACACACACACACACACACACACACACACACACACACACACACATATTCCAGCTGCGTGAGGGCATTGCTACCTGTTGGTAGCTCTGCTTTCCTTGTAGAGTTTAACGTGAATTATAAATGACATGTCCCGTTGTGTGTTTTACATAAATATTTTGTGTGAATTAACCAAAAAAATAATGTATTAATCTCTACTGTTCACATAATTTTGGAGTAAGCATAACTAGAAGGACAAATGAGACTATGTTCATTTACATTTACATGACATCATACGTGAGCCTGACTATGGATATATGGTCTAAAATATTCCTCCAAATACCTCACTATTTATTTTCCAGACTCGATACACTAAAGAAAGAATAATAACAACAATGATCAGTTCTCTTGGGAGGCATTTACTGTTATTTCTAAGGTAAGTTTGCTGTTTTTGTTCTCGTCACGTTGTTTATTCATCCCGGAAAACAAAATGTCAAGCCAAGCAAAATGCGGCAGAGCAGAGCATGTTCTGCGTCGTCGCTCTGTGCCTGGCGCTGATGTATAAAAGTGAGATGATCGAGAAGACACTCAGTAGGGAAGGTATCCGAGTGATGGAAGTTTCTGCTGTTTGGAAACCTTACGAAGACAAGGTAGGCCCTGCCATGCCCTTAAAGAGGTGTGTTAATACTTCGTGTTGTGATTTTTTACAGTTCCAGCATCTCTCTCTCTCTCTCTCTCTCTCACACACACACACACACACACACACACACACACACACACACACACACACACACACACACTCACACGTTGAAATAATAGTTAGCTGCATTCTTGATTTTACACAACATCGCCAAAATTACTGGTGTAATCTTTATGTTGTCGTGTAACTGGCTATGTATGCAATGAGTATAAATATAACAGGCTGGAAGCAAACCTGTTAAGTTAGTAACGAACCTAGTTAGTTCATCGTTAACATATTCCCAAATATATACACAATAATCCAGTCTGCAGTGGGGAATCATGTCTGCCTTAATTACCCGTCCCCGCCCCGGAGGGGCTCGGGGACAATTAATGATTTCACTCGGTTTGTCTGCCTGTTTGTATGTTTGTTTTTCTGTCTGTCTATTAACAATTTTACGCGAAACCTACCGGTGCGATTTTGGCTAAAGTTACAGGAATGATTGGCTATGACCTTCTTACCACCTGAATAAATTTTGTGCCAAAATGGGCCAAGGCCCAGGCTGTAGGTACCCAAATGTAAAATGTATATTTCGTCTTTTCGACATAGCTTCTTTCAAATTCGTCATACCGACAAGAAACCAAAACTTAAAGATGCATCTTCAAATCTGCATCCTGTAACATACCTCGTTACATCAGGGGGGTCATCCCCTCAGTTATCGGTAGGGAAGTCAGTGTGAGGTGTGTCGGGCCTAAAATATCTAGTGGGCATAAAATCATCCACTTCAACCCGATATACTCCAAATTTATGCGAGACATCTTTGACTAGATTTCCTGTTGTGTTTATACGTCAGCACTAAAATGACTGCCGGGAACGGGTTTGCTGTGTCCGGCTTCTTGTTTTTTCATGTTTATTCCTCGACCATACATAAACTTTAAATTTCTAATTAGACACCGTTAATTGTTATACCGTTGATTCTGGTCACTTCATCTCTCTCTGGCTACAGATCGTTGACCGCGACTCAACTCCATCTCTCTCCTCCCCAGATATCAGTCCATTCCACCCCGTTTCTCTCCATACCCGCCTCGCCTCCTCCTAGATATGCGAGACACTGTACTTCGAAGCCCCTGCCTCTTTCACACCATCATTCCATCTCCTCTTTGGTATCCCTGTTCTGTCATTGCCTCTAAGTTTCTTATTTCTTTGTTAGTCTCTCATCACTCTTCTCACAAGGCCCCTGTCAGCCATAGGCCCGTATTTTTGTTGGTTAAGGAAGCTCCCTAACACCTCTGTCTTAGCGATGTAATTTAGGTTATGGCTAGTTGATATGAGTTCCTACGCTATTTATGATGAATGCCGTGTAATTTTCAGTGATGTAAATGACCTACAAGATGATGTTACAGAGTAATATGCAAAATAAATCGCTTACATGAGGTGTTAGGGAGCTTCCTTAATCGGCGGGAAAACGGGCTGTAGTGTTACAGGGAAAGGAATGGCACCATGAATGTTGACTATTCCAGTTCAATACAACTGTACTAATATGCATGAAGGCATGAAACTAACCATTACTTAATACATTAAGAATATGGGCAGAAGAAACAGAGGTGAGTGTATGGATTGACTAGTGTTACTAACCCGATTCTGATGGAGACTGCTTCTAACACAATCACTAGGAGGGTTTTGATTACCATGAATATCGTCGCCTGAAGGTACAGAGAATACAAGTACAGAAAACACCATATTACTGAAGGACTGAATATGGAGACAAGCAGCAACCAAAGAAAAAAGGTCTGAAGAACGGTGTCCTCCATATTAACGAAAAAAAAAAAAAAAATAGTGATGTATTATTGCAGAGAAATGAGTCCAAGACAGGACTGGAGTCGATGAACGGAAAAGCCTTAGTACAATATGTTTTATAAAACAAATATTACCCATACACGACATCTGTACACTGTATAAAGGACAATAGGGATCCTGCATAGAGTCGGTCATTGTGAAGGGCATAAAGGAATACCAAGCATCCACACTCCCAGTACCCACAATCTCTTTGAAGTCCAATTTGCAAGAGAAATAATGTTACCTTTCCCAGAGACAGCACATAATAAAACAGTTAAACTGAGATTATGATTCACATGGTAGCGAGCCCATTAAAGGTAAGGGGATAGCCATTTCTGTGACTTTGGACACAGACTCAGCAGTGCATACGACACTTTGGCAGAGAGAAACACACAATCACATGTCACATCTTGGACATTAATACTGAATCAGTTATATGCAAACATTCTAGCTTGAATGTGATATAATTAACTGGGGTATATTACCTGACGTGCCGGTTAGTCCTGTGAAACTTTTGTGAACAGTCAGAAAGAAATGCAACACATTATTCCGTGATTCAGCTGGGACTTATCTCACGATCTTACCATCAGGAATCCACTCCTCTCTCATACGAAAATTCACCTTTAAAAATATATACACAGTTCATTACCTGACTTTTTTTTTTTTTTTTTTCGTTCCTTAACGCCCATACGAAGTTTTATCACTTATTTGCTGCGACATCTCGACCAGACTTCGTTACCTCTCATAAGCTGCGCTAAATTCACGCTTGGCACATATGAGGTCTTCGGAATCATTGTAACTGGACTTCAAAATGGCTGTGAAATAAAGCTATGCCGTCGACTGCCAGGTTAACAAGTGGATACAACCCTTACAGAACTTGGCAGCCGACGGTGTGGCTCCATCCCACAAGCAGAATTAGATGGACAAGGAAACCAAGAGGAACAGATGAGATTATTAAGGATAAGGGTTTTTCTCTATTTACCTACGCAGGTGACCATTCATATTTTATGACTGCCTGTTGCCAAGGTCTCACATGATGGAAAACAGGGCTGCAAAATATTCAGTAAATCACCTAGCCAACGCCTCATATGAACCCCCTCCCCCCAAAAAAGGGGGGGGGGATAATTTGGCCTTATGATTCCTAACACCTTAATTAGAGGCTTCACCAAACCCTGTTTCAGAGGTCTGTCAGCAGGTGGTCTACCGTCGCCCAGCCTCAATTAAATATTTTTGCGGGGTTTTAAAGACCTGTGAAATTGTACCTAATACTGAGTTTATAATAATATTGGTATTTATAAGAATCTTTTTCCTATTCAATCCAACGCATATTTATATACCTGTAAAGAAAAAATAACCAAGCTCTCAGAGAATCTTAGCTTGCGGACTAAAACAGTGCTATTTACATATATTTGAGTAAATCGTGTGCAGTTAGTAAATGGAGATTACCTTCAGAACTTCTGATGTGTGTATTTTAGCATGCTTTAAAGAAGTAAGCAGTTCCACTGAAAATAATGTACTGAATGATTGCTTAGTTAGTGAATCAGCCATATTAATCCAAACAAACGGCAGTGCGGTACGACACTATAACCATAGCAAAATACGAGGAGTTGAAGTGTAAACTTACTAAACTGTGCAATGGAGCCAGAGAAACATTTAAAAGCATTATTGATGTTAGACTTTAGTTATTAAGATGATCAAGACGTCTAACAGGTCCGTATTGTTATGAAAAGTCATACGTCAGGCAGGGCAGCATATCGAAAGATTTGCCGAACCTGCGGCTGCATATCTACTTTCTTTTGTGGATACTAACGAATGACAAATATTCTAATCATTGTTATCCATGTTTTATGGATGGTTCTAGTAACACTGTCTAGGTTTCATCTCTATGTTATGTTTACAGAGATGAGTATACTGACGAAAGCTGAGTTTACAAAATGACAACTATAATACGTTATATATAATCAAAAGGCTCCCATATTGTCACTTCTTTGTAGCATAGCATGCCAGCTTAGTAATATGATGAGTAAAATCTGTTTTGGGGTGTTTTACTGTGTCAAAATTTAAAAGAAATTACGCAATGGCTCCTTTTTCAATGCCTACCCCGCATCAGAGCTGGGCGAAGGAAGCGAACCTAGTGGCAGATTTCTGAAACAAGATCTGGTGAAGTGTCTAATTAAGCTCGTGGCTCTTAGTGAAAAAACTGTTCGGAAATATTGTTAATTTTTTCATGCCAGCTGGTGGTGCATTTGTTAGCACATTCAGCTCACAACTTGGGAGAACCTCAGTTTGTTTTTCAGCATTGTAATACGGACCTGGATGTAAACTGATACTGCGGGTCATATCCTGTGGAAAAACTGAGACGGGAATAAAAGTTGTCGGCCTTAATAATCCTTGAGCTGTTAATAGA
Source organism: Coenobita brevimanus (assembly GCF_032717465.1). Classification (NCBI taxonomy): domain Eukaryota; kingdom Metazoa; phylum Arthropoda; class Malacostraca; order Decapoda; family Coenobitidae; genus Coenobita; species Coenobita brevimanus. The sequence continues at coordinate 4,826,137 of NC_136986.1, read as the reverse complement.
CAGATCTAAAGTTCGTATTCTGGAAGCTCCCTAACACCTCCTCTTATCACTTTAATTAGGGATATTAGTGGTTAATATATATTTTTGTTTGCATTATTTATGCTGGGTATGGCGATACTGGAAGTATTTTTGTAACAGAAGAGGACAGAAAATGTAACAAATAAATTAAATCACCTCGGGCAGTGGTTTCCAACCTTTTCTAATTCTCGTCCCCCCCCTCTCACTGAATGACACGTTCCCTTCGTCCCCCTTCCTCAAATACTGTATTTTACTGGCATAGTTGGCACATATCAATAAATATCACAGAGTCTTAATCTTTGAAATTGTTTATATATTCAGATAACTACAGTAGAGTTCTTATTCATATCTGAAATATTTTCTCCATATTTTGAAATTACTGAATTCCATCATAATTCGTAGTTTTCAAATATAATTACCCTCTTTATCAATCCTTCGCGCCACCCCAGGCAGCCCTTCGTGCCACCCTAGGGGGGCGCGCTGCACAGGTTGCAAACCATTGGTCTAGGGAACGATGGTAAGGAGCTGCCTCAGCCGACGAGATGCGGGCCTCAGTCGTTTAAACATTTCATCGCGGAACCGTCTTAAATTAGTTTTCCTGCTGGCAGTTAATATTATTTTGGGAGAGACCACTAGTAGAGGTGAAGTTAATGAAGACTATATTTCACTCTCCCAGGGGTCACGTTCTCGTCAGGTAAGGAAGCTCCCTCACACCTGTTCCTTAGAGATTTGTTTTTGGACAAGGCTGGTTAATATCAGTTTGTATTTAATTTGTGCTGGGAATGATAGTATTTTAATTATTTTAATGAGCAGAGGAGGACAGTAAAAAGTATCCCGATAAGTAAAATAGATCGTCAAGGAACAGCAGTTACGGAACTCCTAAACCGACGAAAATACAAACACCAATCAGAAAAGTTTATCCTATTGCGAAAAGAATTATCTGGAGGTTCGAAAATTATATATATATATATATATATATATATATATATATATATATATATATATATATATATATATATATATATATATACTTCCTTTTATTCATCAATGACCTTCTAAGCTGTACATCAAACCCTATCCACTCATACGCTGATGACTACACCCTTCACCTTTCCATTCGATTCCCACAACGTCCATCTCAGCAGTTACTTCAACAGGCAAGGGATGAGGCTATGGCACACCTAATGTCTGACTTGGCTCGTATCTCTGACTGGGGTAAAAATAATCTGGTTGTTTTTAACCCATCACGTCCCGATCACCTTCGCACCTATGACATCCCCCAGTCCCGACCATTTTGGGAAAATATTTTTTTTGGCTAAAACTTCCGCTTATGTTGAGAAACAAAGGAAAATCACAAAGAAAGTGCTTACCATGGTCCGCAACCGGTCAGAACAGGTGAGGTCCCCCGCGCCAGGTATCGTATTCTATCATAGAGGCGTGAGGCGCTCACGTTTTCTATGATAGGTAATTTTGGGAGAAACAACAAACAACACCTCTACATTTATTGAATTTGAACTAATTAATAATAAGAATAACAATATAATGAATTTCAATGACATGAAAAATAAGCATTGTACCTTCGCGCGAACATAGCGAGTTTGGTCTGATTGGTAAAATGCTATGTGGTAAGTTTCTTGTTTCAGTCAACATATCATTTTTTCTACTTGTATAGTACTGTTTCAATGCCATTTTACAGTTTTGTACTGTATGTAAATGATTGATGTTTTCAGCTGTTTTCCTTCATTACGATGACATGTAGCATAAGCATAGCGCACATATGCTTACTCAGTGCACTCACTATGACTCGTATTTGAACATACCACATTGTTTTATCACTTTCATAATATTTTCTTCTTTACATTGAACCTTTCCTCCACCACTATAAATGTTTTCAATTATTTATATTCATTACGAGGGCATTTAGCGAAATGCTAGCGCATAATCTCGTAGCAACCACACTCTAACACTCGTGTTTCCACTTTTACTTTATTTCTTCAATCACAATATACTTTACCACTTACATTACACCCATTTACAACCTATTCTGCACTATACATATTTACTGACATTATTTATTCTAATGAGCATCAGAATATCGCATGAAAATACCCTCGCAATGAATGTTTCGACCAACATAATACTCATACACTTACACAGTAATATTCCACTTATATTACACCCGTGTTCACTTGTACACTCCTATTTACATATTTACGGGCCTTATTTATTCCACTGAGCGTCTCAATATCGCATCAAAATACCCTCGCAAGGTATGTTTCCACTTAGAAATTACTCATACACTTACATACTAATATTCCACTTATATTACACCCGTATTCACTTGTAGACTCCTATTTACATATTTACGGGCCTTATTTATTGCACTGAGCGTATGAATATCGCATCAAAATACCCTACAAGGTATGTTTCCACTTAGATAATATTCATACACTTACATAATAATTTTCCACTTATATTACACCCGTATTCACTTCCATACCACTATTTACAGATCTACTGGCCTTATAATTACACTGAGCGTCTGTTTCTCGCATTTACTCGTATTTCAGAGTATCAGCGTCCTATCGCATTCACACCTTATCAGAAGTGCAGGAGCTTGTGAAACTCACTGAAACATGGGTGAATACACAGACCCACGTCACACTGAACGCACTCATAGCGGGTGTCCTTTCTCTGAGTGGTGGGTCTCACGCGGGAATTGCTACACATGTGACACCTGCGTTGGGGCCTAGGTCTGTTTGCTTGGGGAGGTATGGGAGTGGGGAAATGGCAGGAGGATAATCTCAGGGGAGGGTGGGCACCTGGGGCCGTGTGGGTGCGGTGTTGGGGCCTTTCAACCGCATATTTTGCAAGAATCTCTCGTGTCAGCTCCCTCACAAACCCTTCAAAGGTTTCCTGAACTCCTGTTGTCATGGCGTGAAGGTGGTGGCAATTCAGGGCAGTAATGTCAAGCAGGTGAAAGAATAGTTTTTTGTACCACTTCATCGTGGTCCTGGCACACTCGACAGTGGATATCATGGAGTCTGACTGGTCCACCAGGCGCATGTTGATATTATAATCAAGCACACATTCATGTTTCCATACATGGTGCCTGTTCTCGCTCCGATAATCTACCAACTCTGTACGGTCCATGAAGGGGCGGTGAACTGTGGACAAGAGGCGGACTTCTCTATTGTGGTTCCACACAGTTGCAAGGATATTGTTTGCCTGGAAGAAGACAACCTCATTCCTGTCAAGTTTTCGCCCCACCTTGACCATGTGATGCCGGTTCACCTTCATGGTCCCACATATCCCCGTGTCATGCCTGTGTAGAAATTGAGCGAGAACAGGGCTAGTGTACCAATTGTCAAGGTAAAGGACGTGAGCACTACGAAGATAGTCTTCTATCATTGTTTTTACCACTGCTCCCGACAGACCAATACTCCGATCTTCTTTTATGTCTGTCTGTGCACCGGTGTACAAGACTATTGCATGCACATACCCAGTCCTGCAGTCACACATAACAAAGATCTTGAACCTAAAATGGTGCCTTTTGCTGGGTATGTACTGCCGAAATGAAATATTGCCTCTCCACAACACGAGACTCTCGTCTATGACGAGGTCTTTATAGGGATAAAATGAAGAACGGAATGTCTGCCTTAGGTGATCAAAAACCAATCTAATTTGCCTCATCTTATCAGTGTCATTAGCATTTGCAGGATCAGCTGCATCATAGAAATGGAGACGGCTTAGAATTTGCTGAAACCGATTACGGCTCATTACTTGGCCAAATATTGGTGTAAGCATAATAGGGTCCCTTGTCCAGTATGCAGGAATTGGGTTCTTTCTTACAATACCCATCAAAAGTACCAAGGCCAGAAACAAAAACATTTCTGCAAGGGAGACTGGGTAATCATAGAGGATTGAATGCCTGCTCCTTGTGCCCTGTCTTCCACTCTCATGCCACTGGCTGTTAGGGAACTGGTTTGATCCATTATTTCCTCCACAAAAGCCTCACTGAAGAAAAGGTGGAAAAAATCCAGCCTGGTTGAATTTGGGTGAATACGGGAAGCAATGCATCCAGCACGCCCCTGCTCAATGAATGAGTGAATGAGGGGAGTAAAATCACTCACATCCTCCCAATTCCAAGACACAAATTCCTCGTCCCGATCATGCCCATCCTCACCTTCATCAGGGTGGGGAGGAGATGATGGTGGGGGAGGTTGGGGAGGAGGAGTGTGTAGGGCTTCCCGACTCGCACTCCTCTTCCCTCTGCCTTTACCCTCCCCCTTTCCCTTACCCTTACGGCCTTGGGAAACATCAGGAGGCTGTGGGGAGGAAGCCCGGGAATATTGGGGAGCATAAGACGTGCTCGGGAGTGGCTCTTCCTCACCTCCCTGCTCCATCACCTCACGTGACTCACTACCCACCCTCACTGCCCCAAGTGATAAGCCCCGCCGCCTCACACCACCACGTGACTCACTCCCTCCACTCTCACTTTCCACACTCTTCCCAACACTTTCCCTTTCACTCCCCACTCCCTCAACACCACTTCCGCCATCCCCAAACAAAACACTAGGCCCATACTTGTTAGAACGATGTGATGTGCACTCTGGGCCGTGATGAGTTATTACCTCATGGCTGTACCACGTGGAAGCATGTCCCACGGCTATGTCCTCGTCCTCCTCGTCGTCCTCGTCCTTGAAATCGGGCTCCACGTCACGTAGGGGCTGGCTAGAGGATCTTGCATGTTTTTATGTGGCCTGACCCTCTCCTGCAGCACAATAAGTCACGTAGCGCCACTTCCTGGGGGACAGGACCTCCTCATCACTGGTGCTGCTTTCCACATCCTCTGGTTGGACATAATCTTTGTCCATCTCCTCATCATTGAGTGGTAAATCACTATCACCAGTAAAGGCATCTAGGGCGGCTTGAATTTCGTCCTCTGAGAGACCTCTATGCGCCATGTCTGAGCGGGACCGTTGCTAACAGGTGAGTGACCGAGCCAAAGGTGAGCGTGGGTCACGCGGGGTTGCCGAGTGTCCCCTCCTGGTGGCAGGTAGGGGAAGGTCGTGCGACGCTACATACCAAAAATCAAGCACAAATTTTGAAAATTGTGGAAATTATGCAACTTGCAATTGCAAAACATACCGGTACGTCGACGGGACTGGCAAATGCAAAACGTTGCAACGTATCCATATGTTGACGGGACGTCTCAGGTTTACATCAAAGACTCAGTTTTTGCACCTATCAACCCGACAAAATCTTCCACAGGTATACCCACTTATGTTTAATAATACTCAATTTAATCCTGCATCATCGTTGAACATGCTTGGGGTTTCATTTGCTCGGGACTTGTCTTGGAAAGATCATATTATATCTCTTGTAAAATCTGCTTCCAAAAGATTGGGTGTGACAAGCCGACTTCGTTCCTTCATTGCCCCTGCACAATTGTTGACTCTATACAGGGGTTTTATCCACCCCTGTGTGGAGTAAAACTCTCACGTGTGGGGAGGCTCCCCACATGCAGCTTTTTTCAATAGGGTGGAGTCAAAGGCTTTTCGTCTCATTAACTCTCCCCCTCTTACTGACTCCCTTCAACCTCTGTCTCTTCGCCATGATGTTGCATCTTTATCTCTTTTCTATCACTACTTCAATGGTCACTGTTCCTCTGAATTGTCTGCATGCATTCCTCCACTTCTATGACGGGCGCATAGCACCTTCTGGCAGGAAACTCTCACCCCTTTTCTGTCCAACTCTCTAAGGCAAGAGTTAACTGTTACTCCCAGTCCTTCATTTATGCAACAGGTCAACTCTGGAACTGTCTCCCTCTGTCTGTATTTCCTGCTTCCTATGATCTCCAGTCTTTCAAACGCAGTGTGTCAAGGCATCTCGAAATCAATGGATCTTGAATTTGGCTCTCTCTTGTATTTTGTTTTTCTCTTGGAAGTAACAGTTTTGCGGGCTCATTGCCTTTGGTTCCTTCTTCCCCTCATAAAAAAAAAATGTATATATATATATATATATATATATATATATATATATATATATATATATATATATATATATATATATATTACATTAGTAGTTAATAATATGATCTTGAAATCTCCAGGCGATTTTATTGAGGTTGGGAGAAAACAATCTGAACCTGATCTTGGGTGTTCAGATGTAGCTTTCATGAACCCCTTGAATACAAGAAATTCTTCCTGAGTTTAGTATTATTTTCTAGAGGTAACAATAAACTTATGACACCATCGCAGTAACCAGGTTAATAATCTTGGCGATTTTGTGCAGCTTGTAATAGATATAACCTTCAGTAAACTCTTCAATAAATGTCCTTCGTACTTGCAGTAAATCTGTTTAGTGAAGGCCTGATAAATTTGAAAAGGACATCATCGGATTGAGGTTAACACTGTCCATCATGTTACGTCTGCTTTAACCCGCTGCGTCCCGGAGACGTGAATTCACGTCCTCACATGATGTGCACTCATATCCTGGAAACGTAAATTAATGCGGCAACATTGCAAGTTCCTTAATTTGCACAATTTTCAATTTTCGCGAGTGATTTCGCGAGTGATTTCTGGCACATATACACAGGACGCCTTCCTCTGTTCCTTTACAAGATGCCAAGCAGGGACAATGCCTTCCACCGCATAACCTCTCCCCCCCCTGCACGCCATTGTCTCGGCAATTCACCTGTTACCAGTGACCTGGCCAATAAAGACATTCAGGGCTAGAATGATTCCCCAATCGATGACAATGTGGAGGACAAAGTTTACATAGCATTAGAGGAAGAAACAGTCAGGAATGATGATCAGGTAATGTGGGAAAAAAAGGTCATGAATGGTGATGAGTTAGTGAGTGAAACAATGTTTATAATGCCTATATTACTGTTTGAAAACCAATATACTCTTGTACTACATATAAATTCGTACCAAGTAAATAAATAAATATTGTTTATGAGTGGATAAAATAGTTACCCTTCCATAGAACTCGTTTTCTTTGGTGCCAGCCTGTTAGAAATCCCAGTCAGGTAAGGACGTACTCGTACCTCGAGTATTTTAAACCTCAGGTGAGCGATTTCTCTATGAATTTTCGATGTTTCTCACCAAAAGCGGATGTTTGAGCCAAAAAAAAAAAAAAAAGGTCCAAAAATGTCGGGACTGGGGCGTACCACTGCCCAGAAAACGTCAGGATGGGACGGGTTTAATTATTACAAACACAGCCCAGTGCTTGGAGAGGATGCTTTTGCAATGGTGAGGGATGGGGGAAGCCTGTCCTTTGTGCAGGCACCCAGACTCCTTTGTAAGTATTAGTGTTTAGTTCTTTTAGTGTTAGTTTTATTCCTTTTACTTTATCGTATCGTCTGTTTCACTGCTGTCCGGTGCCACACAAGGGAGTTCCGCAGTCATTTTTTTCTACAGGTTCACCAATCAATCACTCAATCCTAACAGCACCAGACGATTACGGTCAGTATTAGGCGTGGTTTCCAAACCTACCTTGACTGGATATACCAGTAAAAAAATCCATTACAGTTTGGAATCCTTTTAAGATTAAACTAAATTATCTGGAGAGAACACAGACACTGTACATGAATGGGCGTCATCGGACAGTGGATAAATACAGTTTTTTATGACAGGTCTGCCCACATTTTAGAAGCACAAAGTTTTTCATCATCATCACCATCTATACCACTTTTCCCTCCTTACGATGTGCGGAATAGGGGACAGGGCGACATGGGGGCAATTTGTTTGTAGCCATCCCCTACAGGATTAAAGTCTCTCTCTCTCTCTCTCTCTCTCTGATATATATATATATATCTATATATATATATATATATATATATATATATATATATATATATATCATCATCCAATCCTACATTGTCCCATGAGGTGCGTAGGAGTCCGGGGCTAGGCAGTTGGTCCCGACATTTAAGATGAGAGTGACCAGCCTCACTCATCCCTGAGTGTAATTACATGAGCAATCAACCCCAACCATTCCTTGGATATAAACCTTCACCGGCTCAATCCGATTGGAGCACAATAATTGCTCACTAAACCACCAGGAGCCAAAATTTGGTTATATGGTTACCGCCCAGCATAGTAAATGGTTTCCTGGTACACAGGCTGAAGGAAGTGGAAAGAATGAAGGAAAGAAAGACAGAAGAGGGAGTGTAAAGTCACCCGAAGGCAGAAGGACAAGGAAAGAATGAAGGAAAGAAAGACAGAAGAGAATGGAAGGAAAGAAGGATGGAGAGGAAAGGGCAGATACCCGAGAGCAGCACTACATTGAGTGAGTGGATGGTGGGCGCCCCCGCCTACCACCATATATATATATATATATATATATATATATATATATATATATATATGTATATATATACAGTATATATATGGAATAACCTAACCAAAGTCTGCTCAGTTGAATGGGCCTCATTCACATTCACTCACGTCTCAAAGTTGCGGAATCTTGACTCCATCTCACAGATATCAACATCCACATACATCCCTCTTCAACCAAGACACACGCCTCCCCTGATGGCTCAGAAATATCGATGTTCGATTATTGGCATGGGTCGTCCTCCAAGACTGACACCATTTAACTACAGCAAGCAGTGTAAGTAGGCCTTTACATACACCGATCAGTTGTAATGCTCATCGTTTTATATAAATTTGCCATCTAGCCCATTAATTTTTTTCCACTTTGAAGTTCATGTTCATATTAATTTGGAATTTGACTCTGGCAGTTGCACCACAAGATTTTATTTCACTGAATCAATCAATTAATCAATAATTTATTTTTAAGATATATCTGACAACCTTTCCTTGCCTGAATATTCTGGACTTAATGTTTGGGAGGTATGGTTCTTAGCCTACCTTTCTTCACCTACCGGCTTATAGCCAATAAGCTCATTTCTTCAAACGTCAGTGATCCGCACGTTACACAGAAACCCTCAAAGAAAGAAGAATTCCTCCCAGAGGAGTATAGGAATAACGGTAAGAACAACACAACTGAGCCACTTTCACACACGCCTCGAAATTGACAGTGTATAACCTGAGTGTTTCTTGCCCCAGGTTTATCATGTTGGGAACCCGGTGAACTGCAGGCTGAAAAGCGTTTCATCTAAAGTCCACCATCCTCGTTTCGAGTGATAGGGAGAAAGCTGTTGAACGTTTGTTTAACTAGGAAGTGGAGTCACCCAGTCATATGTCACCACGCAAAGGTGTCCTTGTGAAGAACCTCGGTACAAACTGAAAAAAAAAAAAAAAAAACAGGCATCCTTGTGAAGAACCTCGGTACAAAGAGAAAAAGAAAAAGACACTTTATTCCTTAGTGGAGTATGATACTCTCTGAGAGAGTGGAATATATTTTTTCTCCTATTATCCTCGAGGATCAGAAGTCAGACAAAGGATAAAAGGTGAAGACTTGTTATTTTGTCATTACACAAATCTGTTTCTGAAGGAAGAAATACAGGCATCGGGAGGTTGTGTACTCACATTTCCTTATCCTTGAGCAAAGAAGAGGTAATAATGGTATTGTTACCTCTATATTAATGCAGCAGTAACTCTTAGTTCCACCGTATTATGCACAATCTATAAATAACCTTCAATTTACTATAAGGTAAGGTAAGTTGCGGGAACTAGTCCGGTGATGGCGTAACGTAGTCTGGGTTAAGTCACACTCAGATCTTGTGAACTTGAGTACTAAAATAAGATAATCTGCATAAGCGTATACCGTACAGTTGAATGTATGTTTATACCATAATGTATATATTAGTTGCAACCCTTGGCTCATGTGAACGTAAACCTGGTGGAGTGTAGACTAATGTTTTTTCTAGTGTAGTCTAGCATCATCCAACCGTGGGACTGAAAGGGAGTTGATGGAAGTTTGTGCTGTGTGTGTGTGTGTGTGTGTGTGTGTGTGTGTGTGTGTGTGTGTGTGTGTGTGTGTGTGTGTGTGTGTGTGTAACCTCCCACAGGAACCACCTTGTCATTGTGGGATGCATGAATACCCCATAAATCTGGTGGCCCATATCGGTGGGGGGTAGATCCCTCTGGCCTCAACAGACATACAGTGTTACCCATGCTGAAGGAGCAATCAGTGAGGGGTCAGACTGTGTACCCAACCACCCTTCGGTGCGTTAAGGCTACGCAAGTAAACCCCGAACGTGAAATTCTTCAGTGATGTCCTTTTGAAGACAAGGCATGATAGCCAGAGCCCCGGTAGACTCCTGCAACCCTGGTCAGTAGATAGGTGCTTTGAATCTTCATACCACTGTCACAGACTAAGAACGACCAAGTAATGTGGCAGTGGGAATGCGCACTGTCACCACGACACCAAATGCTTTCATTGTACAAGCACACTGCTATATTCATCTCCCATTTAACCCAATCATCAAAACTGAATGGCCTATGGCAACAGGATACGGTGATGATGGTAGACCATGGAGGGTGGAAGTCGCCAGCTCGAGTCCTACACATTGGCTGCGTTGGCCCAGTGGTCGCTGGCATAATGGCATAGGAACATCCCATGCCTTCAGCAGTATCCATTGTGACCAAGCAGCCACAAACGGACACCCAGCTGGTTAATATGATGGGGAGGGGTTTAGAAAAGGTAACCTAAACATTTGCTGCTCTACACCTTGGCAAGCAACCGTGTTTGTCAAGGCATTCCACACAACGGTCGAAGAACCAAAAGAATCTCTCTGACTTGCAACCAGGAATATACGGGCCATGCTTGATTTTGACCAAGACCCAGGACTACGCTGTAGGACTGCCTGTATTGCCCATGAACTAAAATGATAATAAACTGACACTGCTGCTGTACCTGAGACTCACCTCTCCAGAAAGGACAACCTAACAGAAGGAGGAGAAGGTTATAAGTATTTCTGGAGAGGATACTCAAACAACCTACTATAGATGATCCAAGAATCACCTGTGGGTATATCAGAGATGCTGATGTTCTGGCACAAACCTCTCTCTAATGTCAATGTAAAACGCTCATCCGTGCCTATGCTTCAATGCTTGACACTGAGGACACCGGCAAACATTCCTTCAACGACTCTCTGGATGCTACCACTTTCTCAAAACCACATAATGACAAACTCATCCTGCTTGAAGACTTTGATGCTCCATGGAGTTGGCAACATGAACGGCAATGGCCTTAGACTGCTTTCATTATGTTCATAACACAGTCTGGTCATCACCAACACCGTTTTCCAACTTAAGAATAAACAAAAGACACGTGGATGCATCCACGATCTAGACACTGGCACCTAATTGATTATGTCACTATAAGGCAGCGAGATTAAAAAAAGAAGTTCTTATAACCCAGTCCATGAGAGATGCTGGGTGTTCAGCAGACCATGACATTATACTCGCCAAACCGCAACTGGTCACATGCCCACAAATGCACCGTAGACCAACATCCAAGAATATAAACTTTACTGTTTTAAAGAATGCAGCAACTTGTAACACCTTCTGCAGTACTATTACGGACAAGCTGTCTCAATGCCCACCACTTGGCCTAAGCATCAGTGCAACAAACCTAGACACTGAGTGGCCGAACATTAAGACAATGCTCCACGGCACTGCCATAAAAAACAAAACAAAAAAATCTCCTCTAATCGCCAAAATGGCTGGTTTGATGATCATGCTGAGGACATATATTTCCTTCTTGCAATGAAGAATAGAGCACATAACAACTGGTTGGCTCATCCTAGTTCCCTAACCCTAAAAACTGAATTCCAGGATCTTGTAAATGAAACCCAGAGGACGCTGCCTGACATGAGACCAAATTGTGAACTAAGCAGGCAAAAGAGCTGCATAAACTGACTGATATTTACGACGAACCTGGATTCTACAAGTCGATAAAACATAAGTCGGAACCTAACACAACATAAGACACTATACGTTCACCTGAGGAAGAGCGCCTGAAAGACATGGAAGCAATCCAAGAAAGATGGACACAACGCTTCAACACCTTACTGCACTGAAGCAACCCAATGTAGCAAAATATCCTTCATGATATCCCAAATGCTCCTCAAGCAGCAGGTCTCAATGTCCAACCTACACTTGCAGAAACTGTTCAGGTCATCCGATCTATAAAAAATAACAAAAACGCAGGCACTGATGGAATGCCATCTGAATTAATCATTGAGGATGGACAGTTAGTCCGCCAGTGCCTTGATAATCTCATTCTGAATATCTGGAATAAAGAACAAATTCCATCTGCATGGTGTATTTATGATACTGTAACCATTTAGAAGAAGAAATGAGACTGCACAAATTGAAACAATAGTAGAATTATCTCCCTCCTGGTGAATGCTTGCAAAGTACAAGCCAAGATGTTATTCAGACTGAAATATCATCTGACTGAGTCAACATTTCTTGAAACACAATATGGAATTGGTAGGGAAAAAAGCTCCTGTGATATGATCTTATGATCTTTGTTGCCAGACAGATACAAGAAAAATGCCACAAGCAGAACTGTGAATTGTATTTATATTGCATTTACGAGTGCTGATCTTGCAAAAGTATTTGGCACTGACAACAGAGAAATTTTACGGAATGCTCTTTCAAAATTTGGAGTTGAAAACAAATTTTTTTACCATCCTGAATAGTCTGCATGACAACTTGAATGTTTGTGTGTCCATAGGTGGGAGCAAATCTGAGCCCGTCAAAGTGGACATGGTGATAAAGCAAGGATGTGTTCTGGCTCCTGTCATTTTCAACATCTGTCTCACTGCAGTCGTCCTTTTAAGTCACCAACAAATGAATCCTGTTGATTTAATAAAAATCCATTTCCGTCTAGACGGTAACTAATATAATCTCGGACGTCTTCAGTCACAGTCAAAGACTTCTTGAGCTGAGAGCTATGCTATCCTTACACGTGCCGCAGAAGCCCTACGACAGAGTATTGCTATCATTTCTAACATATACCATGCAATGGGATTCTGAATGTCAGTAAAACAAAAACTATATCAGAGAAACAACCTAGCAAAGCCTCATACATTCCAGGTAAAAGGCTAAAATGTTTAACAGGTGGAGAATTTTACCTACCATGGATGTGTTCACAGATAAACTCAACATTGATGTAGAAGTCCTTGCACGAATCAACCATGTCTCGGCTTTTTCTGGACGTCTCAGACCTAGTGTCTTTGAATGTATTAGCCTGAGTATCGAGAGAAAGGTAGCAGTATATACATCTGTATCTCTCCATTCTCTTATACGGATCTGAATTTAGGCTTCGAACAAGCTTCATATCAAACAGCTTGAGTCATTTCACAGCCAATACGTACAATGCATCCTAGGATTCCAATAGGATGATAAACTCCCCCTATTACAAATCCTTCAGTGGGCAAAATCAACCAGCATAGAAACCATGATGTCCTAATAATTTTTTATATGGGTCGGACACATGTTCCGCATGCCAGAGTACCACTTCCGAGTCAGGTTTTGTATGGCCAACTTCCCGCAGCACGTCACAATCCAGGGGGACAGAAGAAAAGATAATTATAAAGATCATATAAGGACAACTCTGAAGAAAGGCAACATCATACTAAAAGATCGTGAAACCAATACCTCGGACAAAGAACAATGACAAGCCCTTTGCAGCGAAGGAACAAGTCATCTTGAAGAAGATCGGAAGCTGGCATGAGAAAAGTGTAGAAAATGGAGGCACAACCAAAACAAAGTTCTCCCATCAAACCAGGATGTGATATGCTGACTGTGGGGTAAAGTTTGTGGATCCAGCATTAGTCCGCACAGTCACACACGTTGGCACCAAAGACAGTGAGAAACACACCATCCTAGTGAGTATGGCAGTTGTTGTCTTCTATAGCAGCAGGACAGTTTTAAGTACGTAAGTAAGTGTGTGTGTGTGTGTGTGTGTGTGTGTGTGTGTGTGTGTGTGTGTGTGTGTGTGTGTGTGTGTGTGTGTGTGTGCGTGCGTGCGTGCGCGTGCGTGCGTGCGTGTGTGTGTGTGTGTGTGTGTGTGTGTGTGTGTGTGTGTGTGTGTGTGAGAGAGAGAGAGAGAGAGAGAGAGAGAGCAAATATGCATCGCTGTTACTCCAACATCACAAGATCGTACAAGAAATTGCATGAGTATTTTGTCTGACACTGTAAAGTAAATCGTAAGTGCCTAATCCTCTACCCGACTGTGATGGCAGATCGTCTGCATATAGTGAGGATGTGGCTGGAAGGCGTATCGGTGAAAGACATTGCCCTGGAGACTGGTGCAAGTGTCTCCTCGATTTACAGATGGATTCACCGCTGGCAGGAGATAAACGTGGATGCCAAAGCTTGTCAGAGAATACGTCATCTCGGAACTACATCCTGGAGGACGAGAACAGAGACAGGAGACGACACACTATCCCAGCAACGTCATTTCATTTCCTTGTCCACATTTTTTTTTTTCCAAAATTAAACATTGTTTCTTGGAACGCATATCCTCTTCCTTTTCATGTTGAGAAGTCAGTATTCTTTGATTTGCCAAATAATCATTGTGGGGCTCAAAAAATAATACGAAAATCGCGGGACATCTCTTGGAGTCTCGTGCCTCGACCAGTTGCCAGCCAGTCTTGATTTGTGGTTACAGAAATGCGTGACAGGACTAAACTGGCGGAGAAACTTGGAACGCAAGACACTAAAAACTCTTTAGGAATATCAAGAAACTGCCACCATTGTGTTTGTAAAAATAAGGCAAAAGTTTGCATAAAGAACAATATATCTTGTTTACGTTTACGATCCTGAGTGTAAATCCCTTTACCTTCTTTGTATCAGTCTTCCTCTCATTTGACGATTATTATTTTTTTTATTACATATTTTACGGCAGGAGTTTCATTGAGGATGTTTCTCTTTCCCGCCAAGAGCAATTCTTGTCAGTAGATTAAAAAAAAAAAAAAAATAGCAACATATCACAATGTAATTATTTAGCAGTTTTGTATAGTGTGCATTAGTGCCGGGTTACTTTCCTTGTTTGGTAGCAGGATACCACTGCATATCTCTTAAACCACTCACTGCGATGTATTAGTTACTCTGGCAACCAACAACCTATTTCATTCAACTGTGGAGACATTTCATAGTGAAGGGGTGATTAACGTTATATCGAACCCCTCCACGTTGAAGGCAACGTGAATCAGTTCACTTTCAACATATAGTTTGGTCAACATCTTCAGAATGTGAATTCGTATACCAGTAGATGAAAATACATCTCAAGTGACTCATTAGTACCCTGTCCTAGGAACTGCTTAACTGGTCCCTGATTTTCCGTGTAATATATTGTCTAATTGAATAAAAGTATATACCCATCTCAATCAGTATCATAATTATGTTTTCCAGGTAATTTCGTTGATTACTAAAGTGCTCAAATGGTGGAGAATTTGTCATCACGTTCCTCTGGATCTCTGAGACGAAAACACCCAAGCTGTTTATTGCCAGACACTCTGGCCTCTTAGAGTAAACATACCTTTGTGAATATAACAATAATCCATGTTAATCATCTTGGGGGATCCTAGGAATGCACCTGTAACCATCCAGGAGGATCTAGGAAGACTAATTTCTGACCGGTCTCTCAGTAACACTGACTCTGCTAGACTGGTCCCTGGACTGGTCTGTCACAGAACAAAACTGTAATGAGATATCAAGGGTTGGCGTACTCATGAAATATGTCGGCGTTGTAAAGTGCTTGAAAGACCAGGATAATTTCTGCAATATACTCTACCAGTTATAGTAATAAATGATCAGGATCTCCCCCCCCCCCATAAAAGACAAATTGACAGAGGGTGAAACTAATGAACGGAACGAACACTAATATTATTTTGGCACTAACTTAAATACACTACAATCTCCGAAAGTCCCGTTCCTCCTCCTGCCGTTCAGCAACTCGCAACCTATTATAAGTTGGATTAAGGTTGTATACAGTCACTATAGTATGTTTGGTTATTTACAGTTTAGTTTTACCCAGTTGTTAGTTACAATTACTATATATAATGATTGAGTAACAAATGGGCAGCAGAAAGAACGAAAATTTTGAAAAAAATAGGGCATTTACGTCAGTTTGAAAAATAATTAAAATTCTTTGCCTTCATGTTTTTCATACTCTCCCAATCTGCATTTTTTATGGGGAAGGCAGATGCTGACCATTGTTCTTTAACTCGCTAAGAACAAGAATAAGTGAAGGGAATAATAAGGACAGTTAATATGAAACAAAATTATCAATAGAGCTTTACGGCAGTGAGTACCTGAAGGTCAGATGACAAAGGCTCGGATTTTCGTCAGTGAAGGAAGCTCCATATCACCACTTCCTTATGGACATCTTTTTGGATATGGATGGGTACTTTATTCTCTACGTGATTTGTGCAGAGTAAGGCGAAATTGGTAGGATTTATGGAACACAGAAGAGGACAGGAAGGTGTAAAAAACATATATATCGCCGACGAAAAGGTACTATAAAGCTTCCTCAGCCAACGAGAGTACGCGTCGAATTAACTGTGGGTGATGAAACAGACACTTAATCAACGACACGGCTTTTGGTGATGATTATACAGTCTCCTTCACCAACCCGTCTCTGCCAGGTCCTTAATATACAGTCACTGTACATTCAGTAATGCACCTACACTCATATTTAATTTCAGTGCACTATCTTATGAATACATTTGAAGGATAAGTGTGGTGGGTATCCGAAGAGCACATGCCACAGAAGTGTGTGTGTGTGTGTGTGTGTGTGTGTGTGTGTGTGTGTGTGTGTGTGTGTGTGTGATCACTGATCAAGAGAGTATTTGTGGTAGTACCAGTAACTGCAAATCCCTGCTCATCAGAAATGTGAACCTGGTGGACTGGGGACTAAACTGACATTCCTCCAACATCTCAAAATTCTCCATCTGGGAGATAGGGAAATAGATGAGGGACACTTGTATAACCAGGCGGTGGAGCCGCCTGATTCCAACTGTGACACTGCATAAAGGCATCCATTTGTATTACAAAGCATTTCTTCTTCATCTTTTTTTTTTTTTTTTATGGGACGAAGTAGGAACCAAAGGCTACGAGCCCACAAAACAGTTCCTTCTAAGAAAAAAAACAAAAACAAAAGAGAGCCAAATTCAAGATCTGCTCATTTCGAGATGCCTGGACACACTGCATTTGAAAGACTGGAGATCAAAGGAAGTAGGAAATACAGACAGAGGTAGACAGTTCTAGAGTTGACCTGTTGCGTAAATAAAGGATTGGGAGTAACGGTTAACTCTTTCATTAGAGAGTTGGACAGGAAAGGGATGAGAGTTTATTGCTAGACGGGTGTTACGCACCCGTCGTAGAGGTGGAGGTATGCAAGCAGACAGTTCAGAGGAGTAATGAACTTGGAAGTAGCGACAGAAAAAAAATAAAGAGGCAACAGTGCAGCGAAGAAACAGAGGTTGAATGGAGCCACTAAGAGGAGCAGAGTTGATGAGACGAAATGCCTTTGACTTAACCCTATTAAGAAGAGCTGTATGTGGGGAGCCTCCCCACACATGAGAGTTGTACCCCATACAGGGGCGAATAAATCCCGTGTATGAAGTCAACATCTGTGCCGGGGTAAAGAAGGTACGGAGTCAGCTTACTACACCTAATCTCTTGGAAGCAGGTTTTACCAGAGATGTAATATGATCTTTCCAAGATAAATCCCGAGTGAATGAAACCCCAAGCATGTTCAAGGATGATGCTGGATTGGGCTGGATATTATTATATTTTAGTGGGTACTCCTGTGGAAGATTCTGTCGGGTTGATAGGTGTAAAAACTGGGTCTCAGATGCATTAAAAACAACAATATTATTTTCATCCCAGTCAGAGGTACGAGCCAGTTCAGATATTAGGAGTGCCATAGCCTCATCCCTTGTTTGTTGAAGAAACTGCTGGGATGGACGTTGCGGGAATTGAATGGAAAGGTGACGGGCGGAATCATCAGCATACGAATGGATAGGGTTAGATCATCAGCTCCAAAGTGCCACAGTCACCGTTTCTTTGGAGGGTTCACAGGCTGTATCGGAGTGATAGGACAGGTTAAGATAATAAGGTTGTGATCAGAGAAACCCAATGGGGAGAAAAGATTAACATTATAAGCAGAAGGATTAGTTGTATGGAAGAGGTCAAGTATGTTGGAGCTCTCTCCAAGGTGGTCAGGGATACAGGTAGGGTGATGTACAAACTGCTGTAAGTCATTAAGGATAGAAAAGATGTAGGCTTGTTCACCAGGTGGATCAGTGAAAGGAGAGGAGAGCCAAAGGTGGTGGTGAACATTGAAATCTCCTAGAATGGAGATTTCAGAGAAAGGAGAAATGGATAGAATGTGTTCCATTGTAAAAGTAAGATAGTCAAAGAATTTTTGATAGTCAGTAGAATTAGGGGATAAGTAAACAGTGCTGATATATTTAGTCAGAGAATGACAGGAAAGCCGCAGGCAGTGAGTAGAGAGTTTCAAAAGAATCAAGTTCAGGAACACGAGAGCAAGATGAGACGTTGTGTACATATACACAACAGCCACCTTTGGCTTTGAAATGAGTATATAGAAAGTAGGAGGATGCAGAAAAGGGTTTGCTGTCAGTTGCCTCAGACAGCTGAGTATCGGTTAAAAAGCGAAGGTGAGGTTTAGAAGAGGAGAGGTGATGTTCAACAGAAAGAAAGTTAGAGGAAAGTCCGCGAATGTTGCAGAAATGAAGAAGTGAATCAGACAGTTTTACACTCAACTCATAGAGTCGTCACCGCGAGAGAGGCGGTTGGTGGGGGCATTTGTGGTCCCCCCCCCCTGGGGAGTCCGAGGCAAGGTCTAAATGTGCCAGGTTTATTATAATCTATATAATTATTACGTGTGTCTGTCTGGGCACTTGTATGTATGTGTTTTTTTCTTTATGCACGGAAGAAGGAATCAAAGGCCGGGAGCCTGTAAGTTGTTCCTTAAGGAAAAAACGAAAACAAGGTTAAAAAGAGCCATTTCAAGATATAATCATTTAGAGATGTATGGACACACTGCGTTTGAAAGATTGGAGATCATAGGCAATAGGAAATACAGACAGAGGGAGACAGTTCCAGAGTCGTCCTGTTGCATAAATGAATGACCGCTAGTAGTGATTAACTCTCGCATTAGGGAGCTGGACAGAAAAAAAGATGAGAGTTTGTTGCTAGACAGGTGTTACGAGCTCGAGTTACTGGTGGAGGAATGCAAGCAGACAGCCCAGACGAGCAGTGACCATTGAAGCGGTGATAAAAAAAGAGATAAAGATGCAACAGTGCAGCTAAAAGACAGAGGTAGAAGGGAACCAGTAGGAGAAGAAGAGTTAATGAGGTGAAAATCCTTTGTCTCCAACTTGTTGAGAACAACTGCATGTGAGGAGCCTCCCCAGGCATGAGAAGTGTACTCTACACAGGAGCGAATAAAACCCATTTATAAAGTCAACAACTGTGCAGGGGTTAACGAGGCACAGAGTCGGCTTAGCACACCCAATCTCATTTACAAGAGAGGTGATAATTTCTTTCCAAGATAAATCCAGATATAATGAATCCCCAAGTATGTTTAAAGGTGATGCAGGATTGAACCGGATATAATAAAAATTTAGGGGGTTCTCCTGTGGAAGATTTTGTCTATTGATAGATGTTAGATCTGAGGTTTGATGCCTTGAAAACAAGTTAAAGTTTACCCCAATCAGATATATGAGCTAAATCATACATTCGGTGTGCCATAGCTTCATCCCTTGTTTGCTGAAGTAACTGCTAAAATGGAAGCTGCAATAGGTGAATGTAAAGGTGGAGGGTGGAGTCATCAGCGTATGAGTGGATAAGGTCAGATGTAAAGCTTATAAGGTCATTCATGAATAAAAGGAAGAGAGTTGCTGATAAGTCAGAGACCTGAGGAACACCACTATTGATAGCTGTAGGAGAATAACGGTGGCCGTCTACAACAGCAGCAATAGAATCAGCAGAAAGGAAGCTAAAGGTGAAGGCAGGGAAAGATAGAAACCGTAAAAGGTCAGTTTGAGAATTAAAGATTTATGCCAAAATTAAATATTTATGCCAAACACGATCGAAAGCCATTCAGATGTCAAGTGCAATGGCAAAGCTTTCTCCAGAGTCCCGAGAGGAGGACGACCAGGAGTCCGAAAGGAAGGTGAGAAGATCGCCAGTGGAACGTCCCTGGCGGAACCCATTCAAATGATCAAAAGCAAGGTTATGATAAGAAAGATGTTTAAATTTTATTGTTAAGAATAGACACCAAAATTTGAAATACAGGATGTTAATGTAATTGGTCGATAGTTAGAGGGCTGGGAATGGTCACCATTCTTTGGAACAGACTGACTGAGAGCAAACTTTCAATAAGAAGGAAAGGTATAAGTTGACAGACAAAGGCCAAAGAGTCCATCTAGGCAGGATGTAAGCACAGAAGCACAGTTCTTGAGGACAACAGGATGGATCCCATCAGGCCCATATGTCTTATTAAAATTGAGGCTGGTGATGGCAGAAAATACATCTATTGAAAACCATTTTAATTTCAGCTATGAGGAAGTCAGAAGGGGGAAGTGATAGGGGAACAGCACCGAAATCGTCCAAGGTGGAATTGGAGGAGGAAGTCTGAGAGAAGAGTTCTGTTTTATCAGTAGAAGAAATAGCTACAGACCAATCAGAATGGAAAAGAGACGGAAAGATGATGAGATAAAGTTGTTAGAAGGGTTTTCGGCATGGTGTCAGAAGGAGCAGGAAGAATTGGAGCTTGAGAGTTCAGAGCATTTAGTACAAATGATATTACTTTTAACTGAGGAAAGAACAATTAGCTCAGTTCTGAGCAGAAACATAAAAGACATGAGATTCAGGAGTGGGTTGACTCCAGTACCTTTTGTAGGCCTTCGCTTTGTTGTGGAGAGCATTAGAAAGAGCGTGATTAAACCATTTTTTTTTTTTAAGTATTAGTCTGAGGACATGAGAAAAGAATGTATGCTTCCATGCCCAGGGGAATAACATATATAATGCGCAAGGCACACTCAGATTGCTCCAGGCCATGGAAGCAATAATCATTCCAGGGGTATTCAAAGAAGTATTGTCTGAGGGCATCCCAATCTGCATCTCCAAAGTGCCACAGCCACCGCTTCTTTGCAAGGTCCACAGGCCTTACTGGAGCGGTAGGACAGGTTAAGATGATAATGTTGCGACTTGAGGAGCCCGATGGAGAGGAAACATTAACAGTGTAAGCAATAGGATTAGTTGTAAGGAAGAGGTCGGGTGTGTTGGAGCTCTATGCAAGATGATCAGGGATATTGGTAGGGTGCTGTACAAGGTGCTCCATGTCATTAAGGATAGAAAAGATGTAGGTTTGTCCACAACGTGGATTAGTCAAAGGAGAGGCAGCCAAAGGTTGTGGTGAATGTTGAAATCTCCTAGAATAGAGATTTCTGAGAAATGAGAAATCGATAGAATGTGTTCCATCTTATAAGTAAGACAGTTGGAGAGATTTTCATAGTTACTAGAAGTAGGGGATAGGTAAACAGCATAAATATATTTAGTTAGAGAATGACAGGAATACAGAATCCAGAGTGGAGAATTAAGATTAAAGTTCAGGAACACGAGCGCAAGCTATGTCGTTGTGTACATCTACACAAAAACCACCTTTGGCTTAGAAATGAGTATAGGGAAGGAAGGAGGATACACAGAAAGGTTCGCTATCAGTCGCCTCAGACAGCTGGGTCTCACTTAGGAAAAGAAAGTGAGGCTTACAGGAGGAGAGATGGTGCTCAACAGAGAGAATGTTGGAGGAGGGGCCACGAATGTTGCAGAAGGAAGAAGTGAGCCAGGCTGTGGTTAACGGCATCTCACTGGGTCATCACCGGGAGAAGAGCGGATGGTCGGGGTTTTGATCTCCCCCCCCCTTCCCTCAGGGTCTCTGAGGCTTAGTAAATATTTACAATTTTTCATTTGTAAAACTTTTAATAGGAAGTGAAGTGTGTAATGTGCATGTAGTTTGGTGATGACAGTTAGAGGAACTTGTACTGGAGAGCATGTGGCCTATTCTCTGTGTTATTGAAACAAAGTTCAGCAAAAGGGGATGGTCAGGAGCTAGTCCCGAGGGCTGATGGAATGGGAGCTCCAGCACTCCCTGCATCTGCTATATAGGCCAAAAATTTACAAGCTTCAGTGCTGCATATTTGTTTGGTTATAGATAAAGACCTGAGGAAGGCCACACACACCATGTGGACATCGCTTTAGGTTTGGTAAAGAGGGCGTGTGCTCAGTTTCACCTACCCACTAGAAATTTAGTTTTTTTATATATAAAGTGAAACATAGTGTGCAGACAAAGAAATGCAAAAGAACTGAGACTGAACCACTGGAACTGCACTTAGACTTTCAAGTGAAGAGGCACAACCTCCGACACTAGTTGTCCTGTTAGAAATATGCATTGTTATTAGATTAAAAGAATGGAATTTTGGATGTATCTGCTTACAGGGTAAATTAGGTATTTGACACGATAAGATTTAGGCTTGGGGAGGAAGCACAACCTTAATCCTTGACCCTCCACCCCCCCTCCACGAAAAATAAAGCCTAATAGTTTTCAAGGTTCAGGAACGAAATCTCACCTTAAATGCTGGGACTGAGTATTTCAGCCCCAGGACTTAACATTTCTGATGAACAGAAAAGGATTTGATGAATGGATAGAATGAAATCTTTTATGTGCATTAACCCCTGCGTGCCAGCTATCTGTCACATTTCAGGGTGTGGAGTGCCACCGGCTGAACGGATATGCTGAAAGCACCTTGTCGGCACCCTTTGAACTCACGACCATTTTCTATGACACCCAGAGGGTAGGTAGGTACCCAAGGAACCCTACTGATGTATGGCTCAGTCTGTTAACAGCACTCGTAGAGAGTAGAGCGATGTCTTCCTTATCTTCCTCGGCCGATTCCGATTGCATCATTGACCCCCGTGAAAGTTTTGCCTTTACCACTGGGGTAAGGGCTCAGTGACTGAGCTGGTGTGTGGGAAATTGTAAATAGTAAACAGATATTTACAAGTGTTTTTTTTGTATGTAAGTGAAATGTAAGATGTAAGTTACATCTAGTGTTATGAAATAAGTGTATTAATGATAAGTTTTCCAAGTGCATTGCAATAAGTGTTACTGTTTATGGTAATTTGTGAAACAATGATTGGAAATACCTTGAGTAACCCTATCTAGTACAATGAAAGGAAACCAAAAGTACTTTGGAGAGAAAGATCACCTGGTTGGCTGTAACTAAATTTTTTCCCTCATTAATCAGAAAATAATTGTAATTTGTGATGTGAATTACAGAAAAAATAAGTTGTGTTAAGATTAGTAATATTTTCATGATGCCTCTGATTAGTACAAATTAGTCACAATTTCTGTACAAGTAATTACTTCATACTCAACCATAGTTCGTGAAACAGCCAGAACATGTACTTCTCAAAGTGCAATTACCCGTAATCGTGATGTCAAGTGCAAATATAAGTGCCGTAGTAGGGGGAAATTATTATAACTGACGCAAGAAGTACTGAAAATAATGAGCGATTCTTTTCCTATACATCTTCGGGGCATAATGGCACTATGAAATGGGCAGAAAAAAAACTATGGGGAGCCACATGAACCGAGTGATGACTCATCCTTTCGGTGGTGAGCAAGAAAAAGTTGAATGAGTGGAATATTCAGAGAGGCCAGTCAGTGTTACAATCACCACTCCAGTCAGTGTTGCCAATGCTAGCCAGCGAGTCCAAGGTCACTGACAGTGGCGCACACCCGGATTAGCCCGCCAAAACACGGAAAACCAGTCATCTTTAACGTATCCTTAATCATTGACAGGACCACCTGCAGACTTTGAGATAATTTCATTAGAAAGAGGAAGAGTTGAAGAGTCTTCTGTATAGGTAGTTTCTTCTCTAGTTATAATACTTTGGAAAATATTAGGACCAATAAATGTAAATACTGACCTCCATTTCAGATTCTCGATCCCTCATCACCCCACTCCCCCCAAAAAAAAAGTTCTCCAAGATCAGTAGATGAATTAGTGGGTGTGTTATTTGGTGAAGAAATGTGTGTGATTGCTGTTTCGTCCATCCACGAATTTGTCTACCTTTGAGGATTTCTAAAATACCGGAATCAATTTTCCGTAATATGGCTAACTCTAGCAAAGATGGGTAGCACTGCTAGTTGAATGTAAACACGGTTTGGCTTAACATTACAAACAGAGGGAGGGTTAATGTTGATTTTGTTGTCAGAGGCTCATCCTTAGGTAAGTCCAATGGACTACAGAGTGAAGGTGCCCTTTTCTTGTAGTCCACAATCTTCCTTCCTGGAGAAAAGGAGTGAGCTGCAAGATACTGTATAAACAGACTGTGGATCCTCAGTGCAAGTGTGTGAATGTGCCCCCCTCCATTTTCTTTCGATTAAATAATATTAATGACCAGATGGGCAAGTCAGCATTTAGTGAGCTGTAGAGTTAGCTCCTTTCTCTTCTGCTGGATGAAGCAGGGAAATATATCCCCAAAATCGTGGAAATAAATGCAGCCTAAAAAAAAGGTAATGCTAGCAAACGTGAGTACAATCCTCAAATATCCTTACCCCATTACCCCTTCTCAGTCCTTACTTTGCTCAACGCTGATGTTGGCAAGGCAGGTCATTCTCTCTGTCAGTGCAATGCATGAGCAACACCTGGGGACAGCATCCATCCTATACGAGCTGTGCACCAGCATCTTCTCGACTCTGTGCTACTACTTTCACAGTTGCATGGTAAGCCTTCATCTTGGAGGAATTGCCCTTGTTTCATTTTTTTTTTTTTTTTGGCATTTTTCTTTCCTGGTTTCAGTATGTTAATTTCTAATTTGCAGCCCCACACTGTGCACAGCTTTTCTGTCGATATGATAGCCGTGGTTTGCTTCCGCCATGCTAGTCTGTTGCGGATTGGACTGCTGTCTTAGTATACGACATCTGAAAATACATTTTCTAGTGTCGCTCGTAGCTCCTCATTGAGCAGAGAATTCATCAAGTAGGGCAAGCTTCCTCTACTGCACGGTGCTCATCCTAGACTCTGCTCGCATGGAGCTATGACATATTTTGTTCCATTTGTGTTATTTTTCGTAGTTACAAACTTTTTGGCTTAAATACCTTAAGTCCGAAGGTCCACACAGTGGTCTGTCTGTCCAAGCATGACGAGCTATTTCCATCACACTATACTTTTCCTCTCAGGACAGATTTTATTTTTTTACTCTTCATGATATTAGTATAGTGCAATTTTTAGTATGCTGTTTGAGAATGAGGTTCACAACTTTTTCTCTGTATTCTAACTAGGTAGAAATCTTCTGTCATGTTATGTTTACCGAGGCCATAATTGGTCTAGTTAGTATGTAGTGTGTGGCTTGCACACTTGTGCAAATGTACTGGTTCTGGCATCACTACCACAATGAGTTATGTTTCACACTACTGTACATCTTATATACAGAGATGCATTTATTCATATTTAATGGATATGTATTATAGTGTTGAGATGAATAACCAAATACATCCTCACTGTTGAGTGTGGTGGGAGAGAGAGAGAGAGAGGCCAGACATGCTAAGGCTAGCACTTTTCGATGTAAACAGGGAGATTGAATGAAGAGTGAGGGAAGGGAATAAATTGTGTATATAGCTCAGTTTTGGGGAAATATATGTGCTAATACTACATATACGGTTAATACTGCCTAATTGAGATATATGATATGCATGGTAGAGTCGTAATTTACACCTACTCGTGTACCTATCTCTATATGTCCGAGATATAGTGACATCTCTTAATTTTGCTGACCTATGCTGGTTCCCAGGCTGGGTAACGAGGCGGTCAGATACATTCTAGTTCTTGCCAGCAGTAGACGCTCTGTTCAGTTATCTCTTGTGTCACAGCTATATCTTTGTGGCATAATAAAGAGGGAGAAACACACTTGCTCCTGGTTTTCTGATTAACATGACATGCTACATGCTCTTTATTCCTGGGCTCATCAGTCACCAAAGTCTCGGTGGCCAGCTGTGGAATTCAGCAGAGTCTATGCCGGGGAAACATTAATTTGGTGGCTCAGTGCTGGGATATGAAAAGCGCTGAAAAGGGACTCTAACTTGTGAAGTAAGCAACCCTCGGAAATGCTCATGTTGCATCTCAATCTCAAGTGAATAACAAAATATCCAAGAAAATCCCCTTTTTGCAAAGGGACTAATTGCAGAGTGAGATAAAGGATAGAACAGTGAGAGCAGGAAAGTCAGAGTAGTGAACTTGTTCTCTCAAGATTAGTATCTCTGTCTCTAGTGAGATTTGGCGAGATAGTTCTCTGTTACGAGGGAGAGCTCAAGACCGGCACTGAGAGGGGTGACATCATCTTCAGGGCATCTGGCAACCCTGGTGAGGCGCGAGCGGCGAGAGAGTGGCAGTCGACTCGATGCAGGCGTGGAGAGTATGTCTCAGCGTGTCTGGAGGGATGAGACCTGGGCGAGTGTGTGTGACTTCCATGGAATTGCAGTGCGAATCAGCCTGGATTTCATCATCATCTGAATACACCTATGTTAGTGTACATGCATATCATTCCACGAGACATTCACTCTGTGATCAGCACACGGTAATATGGGAAATGTGTGAAAATAAAGGTTTCCGAGTCCTCTCTAAAATTTTAGTTTTCTGTGTATCTTGTCTGTGTCCTGATCTCTGTTGCTAAGCCCATAACTAAACTATTTGTGTATGTCTAAACTTCCTGTGACTGGGAAGGGAATATATACTGGCAAGGATTAGATGGATAAGCTGAGAAAGTTGGGGCGAAAGATTAAAAAAGATATGAAACAAGCAACACCTGAGGAAGGAGCTGTCTCTTTACAACAGGTACAGTGGGAATTAGTATGGTGAATCAGACTTATCAGGCTTAGACTTACATGAGTGGAGAGCAGAAAAGTTGGATAAGATTGTACAAGTGTTGGATGATATGGGTGCAGGAAATCTGGGGAATAGACTTCGTAGCCAGGACACTTCTGGGCAATTAGATACTCAGGAAGACTTTAACACTTTGTTTGCATTCTGGACGTACATATTAAACAGTGCCTGAGTGTCAACCTAGTTCTGAAATGGCCACTGGTCTTACTGACGAAGGCATTTCTAGTGCAGATGAGACTGTGAACATTGGAGAATAGGCTGCAGCAACACCCATAGACACTCTAACAAATCCACAAAATCCACTAAGCTCTGAAATTAATCCAGCCACTTACGTACCCACTTTCACCTCAGGCATGTTTAGCACCCCACAGGCTTTTGGACAGCAGGGGCAGTATCATTTATTTCCTAAAGCTTCTTATGCTAATCCTTGGGCCCTGAATACTAACAGTGTTGGCATGCAAACCCATGTTAATAATCCTATATGGCATGTACCTAGTATGGCAACTACTAACCTTACTTCTGACACACTTAAACATTACCACCTGTAGCACCGGTTAGGCAATCTCAGGGACCTTTCATTGCCTAGTCACCTTTGAACTCAGACTGTATAAAGGTGTTGCCTACAGCACAACCGACTATACAGTTTACTGGGGAAGATGACTATGACGTAAATAGGTTCCTAAGAGACTGTGAGGCTTAGATACATAGACTGAAGCTTGCTAGTGATTTGGAGAAAATTTGGCATGTTAAAGCTCATATTCAGCCAAATTGCCACACGGCTGAAATGCTTTAGGCCTCTATTTTCCAAACAGGACCCACTGCTCAGGAATATGAGAGGTTTAAAGAAGCCCTTATAAATACAATCGAAAGTGACTGCTATGTGTCAGACGCTTGGGTGTTTAGAATGGTTAAAAGGGCACAGCAGTATCCAAATTGTACTGAAGGACAAGCTCATACGAAAGCAGGCAGGTGCTATGTGGAAGCTAGCAAAGCTTTGGTAACTTCAGGCTGGGGAGACATAGTTGGGGGATTGACTTATTAGAATGTAGCTCATCTCTTAGAGTACCTCCAGTACAGTAGACTGTTGTTATCCACAGAATTCGCATCCGAGGATTTAAGTTTCCACAGATCAAACTTGAGCAAATAGTTCAGTGGTACAGTAGTACATAAAATCATCCGCACGATAGCTCCAGTTTGAACAGCAAGCATCCGGTTGCTAGTGAGCGAGCCACGAGTAAATGAGCTTGTCTACCCCCCACCCACACCTGCTTACAACTCGATCAAAAGGGTCGTGGGGTTGAATTTGGTGAGGCGACTGATAACCTAACCTAACTACCTACCGATTTAACCTAACCTAACCTATCCTAGGCTCCAGCTGGGAAATTGAGAAATGAAATCCATGATAAAGTACGTTGAGTAAGT
Organism: Coenobita brevimanus; assembly: GCF_032717465.1. Taxonomy (NCBI): domain Eukaryota; kingdom Metazoa; phylum Arthropoda; class Malacostraca; order Decapoda; family Coenobitidae; genus Coenobita; species Coenobita brevimanus. The sequence goes on along the minus strand of NC_136986.1, from coordinate 4,797,783 downwards.
TTCATCCATTATGCTGGAAACAATCGTAGGTACGGCTTAAGGAACTTGGTGATAATAAGGGAGAAAATCTTTCAGCATAAGGTAATTTACCACCCTCAAAATAGTTAAAAATACAGAAAACAAACTAGAGGAATATGAATTGAATTGGTAGTCTTTAGGCTCTATGCTTGGACGAAAATTTATTGGTTTCACTTTTAGGGGACGAAATGGAACAAAAATGTTTGCTAATCAGAAAAAAAAAAAATACTCTTAGCATTTAGTTCCACATTCTTCGTTCGATGTCACTCTTGCCAACACTCTTCGGACCGACTGAGCAAACATTTATTTTTGCTCCTTAATGATAAGTGTACATTTACTGCTCATTCATTTGTTCTTAAGTGTATGTGCGAAAGACAGCGCATTGATACAAACAATAAAGTATTCCATTAACCCCTTCATAGCTGCCGGCCTTGAACAACACTTTACTGTGTCGGTGTCAGTGACGTTGTGTTAGGGCGAGCTATAAAAAACTGCAAACAATTATGGGAAGGGAACGGAGGTCACTGGTATGTTTACATGACCCTACACTACATCCCAAGCAGTCAGGCATTCACTTCATTCCAGATGTTTTCACCGATGTTTACATTCTTATGTTACATGCGCCGTAATTTTGAGTCAGTTTTTTCCATTATGTTGGAAACAATCGGAACGTGATGATAATAAGGGAGAAAACCTTTCAGCAGGAAAAGATAATTTTCCACCCTCAAAATAAAAAAATACAGACGACAAACTGGAGGAATATGAAATGAATTGGTTGTCTTAAGACTATATGGTTATATGAAAAATTTCGGGTTACACAATTTTAGAAGATGAAATGGAACAAAAATGTTTGCTAATCAGAAAAAAAAATTACTCTTTCGACCCATATGTTCTCGTAGGTTAGCATTCAGTTCCACATTCTTTGTTCGGCAGACCAACTGAGCACAGATATTTCTCCTCCTTCAAGTTTGTGTATATTTACTGCTCATTCTTTTGTTGGTTCTTATGTGTATGTGTGAAAGAGAGAGACCTGATACAAATAATAGAGTATTCCATTATCCCTTTCATAGCTACCAGCCTTGAACAATGCTGAAACGCACGTGTGGCAGGGTAAGCCTGACTTCACACCACCCCAGATGGAGAGAGTGAGGTGATACCCACCCCACTAGGAGACAACAGAGGGGCTAATTTACCTGACCCGACGTCCCGGCATCAACGACATATGTCCTTTGTGACTCGGCGCCCCTGTTCCACGCAGCCAGACCACCCAGCAGTGTACAGGGAAAGTACGCTACCCTCCAACAGAGGGAATGCTCACCAGAATCGGGGTGGGACTAGCAAAGACAAGCTCCCAGTGACACCTTCGGATGCCTGGTCCGTTGGATCGGCCTCCTACTTGACTGAGGACTCAAGAGGAGCCTCTAGTGTTGCTATCCCCTTACCTCGACGGACAGAGGGTACGCTCCACCTGAGCTGTGGCGAAAGTCGAGAGAGTATGCCCGGCCTCTTCCTCCCGAAGTTGCAGGCACAGAACCTTCCCCGACGGAAGGAGGGCACGCTCCACCAGAGATGTGGCGTAAGCTGCGAGAGTGCATGCAACCTCATCCTCCCGACATCCCAGGGACAGGTGTCTCCTTCCCAATGAACGAAGGGCATGCTCCACTGGAGCTGTGGTGAAAGCCAAGAGAGTACGCGTGACCTCTTCCTCCTGATGACTAAGGGGCAGGAGACTCTAGCCCTGCAGCAGAAGCACAGACTCCATCGGAGCCGCCATGACCATAGGTACAGCCCTACAGGTGCCCACTCCCCATTGCCAGTACCAGCGGTGTCTGGGAGAGGCTCCCCCGACCTCTCACGTGTCCCTGACCCTTGTAGGAGCGCAGGCAGTGCCCGACGGGATTCTCTGACTAAGAGGGCCACCTCTGGCTTGACCCGCCACCCCTGTGGTAGAGTGAGGCGCCCCTCCGCTTACCTCTCCCCGAGAGGTGGGAGTCTCTCCCTTTACAGACTCCCCACCCTAGTCTGGACCCGGCGAGGCATCCTCAAGGCCCGATGTCCAGTCCTTCCAGCTCTGCCCTCCCGTCGTGCTGACGGGATCCACCAGGACCAGAGGCCACAGCCCACCCCTGACGGCCTCCCTCTGCTGCTGAGGCCGCAGCTCCCAGAGATAGCGGGCCGCCCCAGGTGTCCGCCTTGGGCGCAGGGCTTCTCCCGGAGTAGGTGGCCGCAGTCCCTCCCTGTCATCCTCCCCTGACAGGCAAGAACCCAACCATGCCCGGACGTTGCCCTCCTCCTGGCTGACCTTAGGCCCATGCTTCCGTCGGTCCCTCCCCCAGACCTCGACAACGATGAAGGGCCAATGACATGCTGCTCTTCTACTGGCCCTCTTCGGCCCCAGCCCAGAGAGCCCTGCCTCCCGTAGGGCTGACGCGGCTAGAGAACCGCCCCACACACTGTCCAGCTCCTCTCGGATTAGTGGCCACTCCAAGGGCCACCCTTTCCTGTGCAGCTCCCCGGACAGCCTGCCTCCCACGCCTGGCCGCCACCTGGAGCTCCCGACATAAGCCCCATCACCCGTGGACTGTGTTCTCCCCTCCGACTGAATGTGAGTAACAGGTCTCCTGACTTTCCACTCCCCCAGTGTGGTTATCCCGACCCTTAGTGAACCAACCAGTGTGGCATTGTCCCCCCCCTGGAGTGTCTTCCCAGTGCCTCTCCTCCCCCCCGTGCATCCCTCTATCCTCTCCTTTGTGTCCCCCCTGGAGAACTGAGTACCTGAGACTTACAAGTGGAGTATCTCACCCCATCCACGGGCTGGTTTCCCCTGGACAGTGCAGATCCCCCCTGAGTCACACAGAAAACAACATCACCCCAGTGCATCCTTGTTCAGTGTTGTTCCCCCCCCTTCTCTCCCCCTGGCCCCCATCCACACGGAATACAGACCCTCCCTATCCTCACTAATACCTCCTCCCCTCCCCCCCTCAGGTCTGGCATCCTATATACTCTCGTCCTGTGTGATGCAGCATAGTCTAAGTCTAGCTAAAGTTTCCGTCTATGTCACACGGATATATTATATTAGCTAGAACCTTGTCTATGTCCCGCGAACCCTTGGGCTTAACTCCTCCATGGCCGAAGGCCTGGAATTTTTCCTGCACGCCAGGCCAACGTCGGGGCCATTTTATTAAGTTTCGAAAATTGATTTTTTTTTCTTGCCATATTGAAGAGAAAGTTCAGATGCAAATCCCAACTTCCTAGATGCATTTTATGGCTTGCAATGGAGCACAGACGTTGCAGAAATATCGGCAACTGATATCGCCACCCAGGATGCTGCCGCAGCGCAACTGGGCAGGTGTTGTTATTTTTTTTTTACCTCCCAAAACAATACGAATGATGCTGAAATGTGCACATATGAGATATGATGATATCGAATGATTTCAGTGCATAACCTGTTAGGAATGGCTGGAAAAAAAAAATGTTATGAATACTTTTTCACCTTTTTGATATAAAATATGTTTATGGTAGTTTCGAGTTATTTTTTACGTTATCGTTGTACCCATGCTTGGAAAAGGGAGCGAAAGAGTTGAATTTTCGTACCTAAATGAGAATACTGCACGTTCTTCAAGGTTAGACACTGCCACAGGATTATAAAGTGGACGGTGAGATCCGATTAGCAATGCGGAAGTTGAGTCGCAACTTCGAGCTCCCACACCACGAGCATGGCTAAAAACAGAATCGTAATGCAGTTTCAGAAGTCTAATTATTACTAATACAGATACAAAGAAGGAATAAATAGTTTCCAGACGGGGGAAAATGTATTTTTCCGTAATAAAATATTTTACGTTCATCTTTATCATTTTACCTTGTTATTTTTGCAATATATATATTGCTGTCTTCTAAACTGGGTGGTTGTATGTGTTTTGCAAGGGAGGAAAAAGATTGTACCTTCTGTCTGGGTAGAGATAATTGGTGTAACTATGTGTTTTTAGGCATGGCCACGAGCGAAAAAATCGCACATACACTCGTCATGACAGCAGGTGGTGAACTGAGAGATGACATGTGAGAGGGTGAAGTCAACGTCAGTCTCATGTCCCAAATTTTCGTTCACCTCCCGAAGGTTTTCACAGTTTTTAACAAGTTGCACTGCATCAAGTGATCCAAACCATTACAGCAAACCTGAGCAAATAGGTAAAGATACCAAGACAAAAATGTATTTTTCACTTATTATCATGTCTTTTTTGTATGTGCCTGTTTTACTTCATAATCGTAAACAGGTGGTTGTGTGTGTTTTGCAAGAGAGGACAAAGATGATATGTTCTGCCTGGGTTGAGATAATGGGTGTAGTTGTGTTTGTTTAGGCATGGCTAGGAGCAAAAAAATAGAAAATCCACTTATCACAGCAGCAGGCTTTGAACTGCTTGACGAGGTGTATGAGAGCATAGTGTAGGTCAGTGTGAAGATGTTCAGAACGTTCATTCACTTCCCAAAAATTTTTGCAGTTTTTTATAGGCGGCGCTCAAACGACGCCTGTGGCCATTGATCGGCTAAACGTCATTCGACGCCAGCGGCCACGGAGGGGTTAAGGACCTGACTATACGAGCTGTTTCTGTGGATATACTGGATAGTGTTGTCTTTGAATATGCCGATGGTGATATGCTTGATATATTTGCGAGATATTACCTGTGACACTGTGTGTATGCCAGTTATACTCCAGGAAAGTGTAAACCCATATACAAGACATGTGTGCTGAACTAGCTGGACAGTGATTGTCACAAACAGTGGTGAAAGTTTTGTGTAATCTCAACTTTGGCTATAGCATTGTATGTGTAATCACTCTCTGATATTGTAACAGTGTTTGTCATAAACATCTGTGCAAGTTATTGTGTATTCTCAGCTTTGGCTATAGCATTGTGTGTGTAATTGTTCTCTGATAATATAGTAGTGTATCTTTTGACCCGTGGTGTTTGTGTTTTTCCTTCCGAGTTGATACTGACCCGGTCAGGAACAAAGAACCCAGGGCTGCATTGTGTCTGGACCCGAGAAGTCGGGGCACAGAATACGCTGCATAAAAAAATGCTTTACTGTACTAGTGTCAGTGACGCTGAGTAAGGGCGAGCTATAAAAAAACCCGCGAGCAATTATGGTAAGGAAACGAAGGTCACTGGTATGTTTACACGACCCTACTCTACCATCCCAAGCAGTCAGGTGTTCACAGTTCAATTCATCCAGGATGTTTTCGCCGATGTTTGCGTGTTAATGTATCACACATCCTAATTTTATCAATTCCTTCACGATTCGTAGCAAATCACAGGATGGGTTTGGTGGGGGGGAAAGCCAGATGTGCCAGACGAGTGCTTTCACATAAGAAAAAGAAATTGATTTTAGAGCTTTGAAAAAATGGTCCCGAGGCTGACCATGGAAGCACGCAAATTTCTGAACTCACAGCCACTGAGGGGGCTAAACATACTGCTTTACATTAAGCAGTAAAGCACCTTACCAAATCAGTTCTTCCTGATATTCTGTTATATCTCTGATTATTTCTGGGTTGGTAAATAACGTTTCTTGTTATATCTGTTTCCTCGTTGTTTTTAGCTGTTCTGATGTTACAGCTCTTGTTTGTTTTGATTATGTCATGGTGGAAAGGATTGTTCTACGTGTTTAAACTTGGGATAACCTAGCTTAACTGCACCTAATAATTAAACTTATGTAACCTCCAGTTGGGTAATTGGGTAACGAAATCCACCTTTGAGCACGTTCAGTTTCTTCACTGTGCTGGAAACAATTGTAGGTACGGCTTAACCCACCCCATCCCGACGTTTTCTGGGCAGTGGTACGCCCCAGTCCCGACATTTTTGGACCTTTATTTTTTTGGCTCAAACATCCGCTTTTGGTGAGAAACATCGAAAATTCATAAAGAAATCACTCACCTGAGGTTTAAAATACTCGATCCAGGTAGGAGTATCTCCTTACCTTACAGGGTTTTTTTTATCATGCTTGCTGCAAAGAAAACGAATTCTAAGGGAGGATAACTATTCTACACCCCTCATAAACGGTATATATTTATTTATTTGGTACGAATTTATATGTAGTACGAGAGTATATTGGTTTTCAAACGGTAATATAGGCATTATAAGCATTGTTTCACTCACTAACTCATCACTATTCCTGACCTTTTTTTGCCACATTACCTGATCATCATTTCTGACTGTTTCTTCCTCTAATGTTTGTCCTCCACATTGTCATTGATTGGGGAATCACTCTGGCCCTGAATTTCGTACCGTGTCATGACATGGCTTTACTGGCCAGGTCACTGATAACAGGTGAATTGCTGTGAAAAGGTCATGCAGGGGAGGGGGAGGAGGTCATGCTGGGTAAGGCATTGTCCCTGCCTGGCATCTTGTAGAGGAAGGTGTCCCGTGTATACATGCCAAAAATCACTCACGAAAATTGAAAATTGTGCAAATTAGTGACCTTGCAATGTTGCCGCATTAATTTACGTCTCCGGGATATGAGTGCACATCACGTGAGGATGTGAATTCACATCTCCGGGACGGGTCGGGTTAAGGAAAATGACGATAATAATAGGGAGGAAAAAACACCAGTCAGTTCACTACTTACATCGTCGTCACCCTTCTCGGGTTTAGAGCTCTACTGTACTTTCATTATGAAAGTGAAAAATGGCTCCCAAGAAACAAGTAAAGGATAAAAACAATCATTCTAAGCCAAAGAAAGAATGTGAAGTGTTATCACTGGCAAAGAAAGTAGAAAGTTTAGATTCGCTGAAAAGTGGAATACCATTGGCTGAAGTCGGGCACTTATGTGGAAATAATATGCCATTTTGTGATGATGACTTGAGTATCCGCGGAATTAGTCTTCCGCAGGGGTCTCTGGAACCTAACCCCGCGGATATTAAGGGTCTACTGTACTTGCTTTGTTTGGCCCCTGCTAGGAGAAATAGAGTACTTAGGCAGGCGAAAAGACCTCCTGACATAGCCCTTCATGACTTGAACTTCAAGTTAAAGGCAAAGAAGGGTAAAGGAGAGGCTGGAAGGACTGTTAGCTGTGAACACCGAGAAATCAAACCCTGCTTGTAAGTTCTGTACTGTGTGCAATAAGGCATGTTACCTAGCTTAAAAGTGTTGGAAGGCTAAAAAGGCGGCATGCCAGGCAGCCAAGGCCAACACAACGGCCACGTCTTGGTCTAGTACTTCTGCTAGAAGCAGTCAGGGAACAAATAACCAAGTAACCAGATCACCACAGCATAACCAAGCCAAAGCTACAAAGCAAAAGGTACAAAGGTGGTGTGTCATACATGGGCAGTGTCCTCATTCCCTGGACTATTGCCCCATTGTCATTGCCAATGGGGAGCAACTGGGTAACATGGTGAATTCGGGGAAAGCTCAGAGCCGCAGGCAGAAGTAACCTGAAAGGTCGTGCAGTCCTCTGATGCGTATGTGGCAGTTATACAAAAGGTGGTTTTATTGTCAATTCCTTGGATTATAGGGAAAGGCCAGGTGTCCTTGATAGTTGACACCAGAGCATGTGCAAACATTATATCTAGTAAAGCCCTAGAAAGGCTAAGACAGCTAATGCCTCGTGCACATTGGATGTTATCAGAACCCGATGTGATTTTGACAGGTGTGACAGGGAGTAAAATGAAGATCGTAAGCCAGGTACTGTTGACACTGAGGGCAGATAAACGATCTCATGAATTACTTGCTACATTCTATGTGGCTGAGGACTTCCCTCTGCCGGCTGATTGTACACCCTCAGAGACATTCCATTACCTTTAATGGGAGGGAGTTTATGAGCCTTGTTCCCTCAGCAACAAGAGCTGGAAATAGTGGCATCCAACAAGGAGCCATTCAACCGATTGTTACCCGATAGGTGTAGTGTCAAAGGAATCGCCAGACGAACACGAAACGGAGGGTATGGGCTGGAAGCAGGTCAAGGCTATAGCGCGTGGGAATCACCACTTGCCCAGTCGGACTGTCTGGAAAATTCCTGCCTGAGTACCTGATGTGTCAGTATGTGGCATGCTTACCGGACACTGTAAAACATAAGGCTGTGTTGGACAAGACCAGAAGATACCCCTTTTCATTGCAAATATGAGTGGTGGTGCAGTTAAGCTCAGAGATGATTGTTGTGTAAGCGACTTGATATGCTATGATGCCCCTGTATGGAAAGTCGATGATATACCGGTGATCTCTCCCGTAGTTATATCGCAAACAATGACTCAGTCAGGACCTACACATCTAGGGAGAGAAAGTTTGCTAGGACAATATGTGAGGGTAACAGACAATGTTAACCATGAACCGTGATTGTTAGCACTTCTTAAAGAATTCTCCGACATAGTGGCACTTCCAAGAGAACGGCTGGGTAGGACTGATAGGGTGAAACATCATATTAGTTTGTGCCCTGGCACAAATCCGATATATGTGCCTGCATATTGTCTACCACACAGCCAATGGAAAGCACTGGAAGAGGAAGTTGAAAAGATGCCTCATGATGAAGTTATCCAGCCTTCTTCCTCACCTTGGAATGCACCGCTCTTTTTGGTGCCTAAAAAGGACAGTGGTGTGAGACCTGTTGTGGATTTCTGGCAAGTGAACAAGGTAAGCGTACCAGATCGTTTCCCGATTCCGCCTCTCAGAGACTTACTACAGTCCCTGGGTAAGGGAAACACTGTTTTTACATGCCTAGATCTAGCGTCAGGGTATTGGCAGGTGAAACTGACCAAAGAGTCTCATCCCATCACTGCCTTTAGCACTCACTGAGGGCACTTTAGATTTCTCTGGATGCCCTTTGGATTGAGTAATGCTCCTTTGACATTTCAGAGGATGATAAATCAGTTGTTTGGTGACTTGTTAGGGCAGGACGTCTTGCCGTACCTAGATTACTTGATAATTGTGAGCAAGGACATGAACACACTTTAATAAGTTAAAACGAGTGATGGAAACCTTAAGGTCCATGGGTCTGAAATCAAGTTGTCGAAGTGTGAGTTCATGAAGTCATGTGTTAGATTTCTAGGGCACTTAGTCAACGGTGATGGCATTAAGGCTCTTCCGGATGAGGTTACTGTCATGACAAATTTCCCTACACCAAAGTCCAAGGATGACATTCTCTCGTTTCTCGGGCTCACTGGCTTCTATAGGAGCTTTGTCCACAGATATGCTGCTATTGCATCACCATTAACCCGCAGCATCCCATCGACGTGAATTAACCCGTGGCGTCTCATTGACGTAAATTAACGTCCACACATTTTGTCACTGCCAATCCCGTTGACGTACATAAATGCGAATCAATGGCAAAGTCCCTAATTTGCACAATTTTCAATTTTTGTGAGTGATTTTTGGTACGTTTACATGGGACACCTTCCTCTACAAGATACCAGGCAGGGACATTGCCTTATCCAGCATGACCTCCTCCCCCCCTGCACACCATTGTCTCATCAATTCACCTGTTATCAGTGACCTGGCCAGTAAAGACATGTCATGCCACGGTACGAAATTCAGGGCCAGAGTGATTCCCCAATCAATGACAATGTGGAGGACAAACTTTACATTGCATTAGAGGATGAAACAGTCAGAAATGATGATCAGGTAATGTGGCAAAAAAAAGTCAGGTATGGTGATGAGTTAGTGAGTGAAACAATGCTTATAATGCCTATATTTCTGTTTGAAAACCAATATATTCTCATACTTCATATAAATTCGTACCAAGTAAATAAATAAATACCATTTATGAGTGGTGTGAATAACGCAAGAAAGCCTTGGTTTAATCACGCTTGTTCTAATGCTGTCCGCAACAAGGAGAGGGCCTACAAAAGGTACCGGAGCCAACCCACCCCTGAATCACATCATCTTTACGTTTCTGCCCGGAATCGTGCTAAGTCTGTTCTTCGCTCTACTAAAAATAATTTCATCCATACTAAATGCTCTCAACTCTCCAACTCGAATTCTTCCCGCTCCTTCTGGCACCTTGCCAAAAATCTTTCTAACAACTTTACCTCATCATCCTTCCCTCCTCTTTTCTACTCTGATGGTTCTGTAGCTATTTCTTCTACTGATAAAGCAGATCTCTTCGCCTGAACTTTCTCCTCCAATTCCACCTTAGACGATTCCGATGCTGTTCCTCCATCACTTCTCCCCTCTGACTTCCTCATGGCTGACATTAAAATTTCTTCAGTTGATGTATTTTCTGCCATCACTGGCCTCAGTACTAACAAGGCATATGGGCCTGATGGGGTCCCTCCTGTTGTTCCCAAGAACTGTGCTTCTGTGCTTACACCCTGCCTAGGCAAACTCTTTCGCCTTTGTCTGTCAACTTGTACCTTTCCTTCTTGCTGGAAGTTTGCTCTCATTCAGCCAGTCCCAAAGAAGGGTGACCACTCCCAACCCTCCAACTATCGTCCAATTGCTTTAACGTCCTGTATTTCAAAAGTTTTTGAGTCAATTCTTAATAGAAAAATTTTAAGGCATCTTTCCTATCACAACCTTCTTTCCGATCGTCAGTATGGGTTCCGTCAGGGACGCTCCACTGGCGATCTTCTCCTACCTTTCAGACTCCTGGTCATCCTCCTTTCGGGACTTTGGCGAAAGCTTTGCCATTGCACTTGACATCTCAAAGGCTTTCGATCGAGTCTGGCATAAATCTTTAATTTCCAAACTGCCCTCCTACGGTTTCTATCCTTCTATCTGTGCCTTCATCGCTAACTTCCTTTCTGGTCGTTCTATAGCCGCTGTTGTAGACGGCCATCGTTCTTCTCCTAGATCTATCAACAGTGGTGTTCCTCAGGGCTCTGTCCTATCACCAACTCTCTTCCTTTATTCATCAATGATCTTCTAAGCTGTACATCTAACCCTATCCACTCATACGCTGATGACTCCACCCTTCACCTTTCCATTCGGTTTCCGCAACGCCCATCTCAACAGTTACTTCAAGAAACAAGGGATGAGGCTATGGCACACCTAATGTCTGACTTGGCTCGTATCGCTGACTGGGGTAAAAATAATATGGTTGTCTTTAATGCATCTAAGACTCAGTTCTTACACCTATCAACCCGACAAAATCTTCCACAGGTATACCCATTAATGTTTAATAATATTCAGCTGAATCCTGCATCATCCTTGAACATGCTTGGGGTTTCATTTACTCAGGACTTATCTTGGAAAGATCATATTGCATCTCTTGTAAAATCTGCTTCCAAGAGATTGGGTGTGCTAAGCCGACTCCGCTCTTTCTTTACCCCTGCACAATTGTTGACTCTATACAGAGGTTTTATCCGTCCCTGTGTGGAGTACAACTCTCATGTGTGGGGAGGCTCCCCACATACAGCTCTTCTCAATAGGGTGGAGTCAAAGGCTTTTCGTCTCATTAACTCTCCTCCTCTTACTGACTCCCTTCAACCTCTGTCTCTTCGCCGCACTGTTGCATCTTTATCCCTTTTCTATCGCTACTTTAATGGTCACTGCTCCTCTGAACTGTCTGCTTGCATTCCTCCACCTCTACGACGGGCGCGTAGCACCCGTCTGGCAACAAACTCTCATCCCTTTTCTGTCCAACTCTCTAATGCAAGAGTTAACCGTTACTCCCAGTCTTTCATTTATGCAACAGGTCAGCTCTGGAACTGTCTCCCTCTGTCTGTATTTCCTGCTGCCTATGATCTCCAGTCTTTCAAACGCAGTGTGTCCAGGCATCTCAAAATGATCGGATCTTGAATTTGGCTCTCTATTGTATTTTGTTTTTCTCTTGGAAGGAACTGTTACTGCGGGCCATGGCCTTTGGTTCCTTCTTCCTCGCATAAAAAAAAAAAAAAAAGTTACCCTCTCATAGAACTCGTTTTCTTTGGTGCCAGCCTGTTAGAAAAACCCGTCAAGTAAAGAGGTACTGTAACCTAGATCGAGTATTTTAAACCTCAGGTGAGCGATTTCTCTATGAATTTTCCTTGTTCCTCACCAAAAGCGGAGGTTTGTGCAAAAAAAAAAAAAAAAAAAATCCTAAAATGGTCAGGATTGGGGGGAGTCAGTGGTGGAAAACTGGTCGGGATGGGGTGGGTTAATGTCCACACGTTTTGTCACTGCCAATCCCGTTGACGTACATAAATGCGAATCAATTGCAAGGTCCCTAATTTGCACAATTTTCAATTTTCGCGGGTGATTCTTGGTACATATACATGGGACAACTTCCTTTACAAGATGCCAGGCAGGGGCAATGCCTTACCCAGCATGACCTCCCCCCCCCTTGCACACCATTGTCGCACCAATTCACCTGTTGCCAGTGACCTGGCCAGTAAAGCCATGTCATGCCATGGTACGAAATTTAGGGCCAGAGTGATTCCCCAATTGATGACAATGTGGAGGACAAACTTTACATAGCATTTGAGGAAGAAACAGTCAGAAATGATGATCAGGAAATGTCGCCATAAAAGGTCAGGTATGTTGATGTGTTTCATGAGTGAAACAATGCTTATATTGCCTATATTACTGTGTGAAAACCAATATTCTCTCATACTACATATAAATTCGTACCAAATAAATAAATAAATACCGTTTATGAGTGGTGTGGAATGGTTATACTCCCATAGAACTCGTTTTCTTTGGAGCCAGCCTGATAGAAAATCCAGTAAGGTGAGGAGGTACTGCTATCTGTCTCAAGTATTTTAAACCTCAGGTGAGCGATTTCTCTATGATTTTTCTATGTTTCTCACCAAAAGCGTAGGTTTGAGCCAAAAAAAATTTTTTCCAAAAATGGTCGGGATTGGGGGAGTCAGTGGTGGAAAAGTGGTCGGGATGGGGCGGGTTAACAGCGCTACTCAGGAAGGATGTAGCATGGAAATGGGGATCATTGGAATAAAGAAGCTTCAATGACCTCAAGAAAGCCGTGACTGTAGCTCCTGTGTTAGTATTTCCTGACTAGCCTTTTCATCTGTGCATGGACGCCTCAGGTTTGGGTCTGGGAGCAGTGTTACAGCAGAAGAATGAGCAAGGCAAAGTATAGAATATTGTGTATGCCAGGAGGGCACTAAGACCCCCAGAAAGGAATTACTCAGCGACACACTTGGAGACACTAGCGGTCGTGTGGGCATTAGGGCATTTCCGGGATATCATCTTCAGTTAGTGGATAAATGTTTTAACTGACCATGCACCCATACACGGATTGTGCAAAGGGAAGAACCTGCATGGTAAGGTCACATGTTGGTACAGCAAGGCAATGGAGTTTGACCCAGAAGTTAAATATTTATCGGGCCAACAAATTGTTGTTGCCGACATGCTGAGTAGCAACGTTGCTGCTGCCATATCTGAGGATATTCCTCTCACTGGGTATCCCTGGACACGGTAAAAGCAGAACAACGTAAGGATGCAGTGTGGTCTTAAGTCATCTATGCGTTGGAGTCTGGCAAGGAGACTTGTCTACCTGAACTCCCGGTACCAGTGATTCACTTCCACCTTCAATAATGTTTCTTATATGAGAAACCACCGGGGAAGTGCATTGTGTATCAGTTGGTTGTTCCTGCTACTCTACAACAATCCGTGTTACAGTTGGTTCATGATGTACCTCAAGCAGATCATCCCGGATGCGACAGATGCATACGCTAGGCAAGAAAGAAGTGCTATTGGCCGACCAAGAGGAAGGACATAGAAGCCCATGTTAGTCAATGTGTCAAATGGACGGAAATACGAGGAGCAACTGGACTTCCATCTTCTGTCTTGGAGTATCCCCTGCCAGAAAAAGCTTAGGATACAGTCTCCATTGATTTATTGGTGTTGCCAAGAAGTCATCAAGACTCACACTATGTGTTAGTGGCAATGGACCATTTTAGCCAATTCACTGTTTTAGCACCTTTACAGACGAAAACTGCGGAGGAGATGGCACACACTTTTGTAACCTCATTGATTTGTCTGTATTCTACACCCAAGGTATTGCTCAGCAATAATGGCAGTGAATTTCGTAACCAGGTGTTACAGGAAATCTGTCGTACGTATAGGGTAAAGCAAGTCTGTTACGCCTCACAGTCCCAAGAGCAATGGCTTTGTGGAGTGAACAAACAAGAAAATATTGGAAGTCCTGAGGCCAGCAATCAACTCGATGGAGGATGCCTGGCAGGACTGGTTACCACATGTACCATAAACTCCTCAGACAATTCGTCAACTGGGAAATCTCCTCAGTATAGCCTCTATGGAGAAGAGAAAGTGTTGCCCTACGATTGGCTAGCTGAACTTCCTACTCCGGTGTACAATTCCGAGGATTACAACAAGGTTCAATTGCAAGATTTCAATGCATACATGGTGAAGTACGGAAAAGATTAAAAGCCTCAAGAGCAGAGATGATGGCGAAATAACACAAGGGTAGTCAAGAAAAGATGCTGGAGGTAGGCCAGGTGATGGTCCAGAATCCTGAAAGAACTTACAAGCCCAACCCTAAGTTCCATGGGCCATGTACAATTATGGAAAGAGTGCATGGACATGCCTATAGAATGAGGAATGATGTGAGTTGGACTCAGGGGATAGTACATGCTGACAGGATCAAGCCAGTAAGTCAAGAGCTAGGCCTAACTAACCAATTGTCTGATGTGTTCTCCCCTCTGTCTTTGTCACAGTCTATGTCATCGGCTGTACCTGTCCATAGCCAAGAGTAACACAGCAAGCTATGATCGCACACCAAGGGCGACTAAGGGAATATCTTCTCTTGCAGAAACATAGCTGTGGCTTGTACTCCTCTCTCGTTGCTTGGGGTGGACCTATGGAACGACAACGGACATGTACACGACTGCACAGATGCCGGGAGCACTGAAGAGCCCACTAGGAGAAGTTTTGGTGGTAGAAGACGCTGTCTGTGTGCACTACCCTATGGATGATTATCTTCAAGCTCCAGAAACTGTTGGAGGTGCTTGTGAAGAATTATTTAACCTAAAACACCAAGTGATGGAGATGGGGAAGTCACACGATTTGAAACAGCAGATGATGGAGATAGGAAAGTCACCTGACCTGAAACAGCAGCTGATTGACTTGAACAGTGAAACTTTCGTACAAATCTTACATGGATTAGTTGGACTTCAAACTGAACATACAGATAGGCTCATAGAAAGGCTTACTAAGTTGCATGTCGCTTTACCTAATGCAGAATCTGATCTTTCCCAGCATGTCCATGCACATACTAAGAGAAGGTTTGTGGACTTTCTAGGTATCCTGTCTCAAAAGCTTTTTGGTACAGTGCTAGACAAGGATGTAGTGCAATTGGGCAGACAGATGCATAATTTGGAATTGCTGGCTAAGGCAAATAACGGGCTAATCGTACACACGTATGAACAACTAGGTGAGTTCACTAACAAGGCTAACGAGATATCTGTGACTACCAATCATCTCGTAGGAATTGTGAACAATATCTAAACTAACTTACCTACCCTAAGTAACTTAGTGTTAATCACTGAGTATCTTCATACTCTCGATGAGTCAGTCACCGCTTTGGAGTCGCATGCAACCAACATGGTGGACAACTTAGTTAACCCGTCACGTCCCGAGCTATTTCGCACCTCCGACACCCCCCAATCCTGAGGTATTTTCGAAAAAAAATTTTTTTGGCTAAAGCCTCTGCTTTTGGTGAGAAAGATCGAAATTTCATAGAGAAATCGCTCACCTGAGGTTTAAAATACTCGATCCATGTAGCAGTACTTCCTTACTTGACTGGGTTTTCTAACAGGCTGGCACCAAAGAAAACGAGTTCTATGGGAGGGTAACTATTTCACACCACTCATACACGGTATTTATTTATTTACCTGGTACGAGTTTATATATAGTACAAGAGTATATTGGTTTTCAAACAGTAATATAGGCATTATAAGCATTGTTTCACTCACTAGCTCATCACCATACCTGACCTTCTTTTGCCACATTACCTGATCATCATTTCTGACTGTTTCTTCCTCTAATGCTATGTAAACTTTGTCCTCCACATTGTCATCGATTGGGGAATCACTCTGGCCCTGAATGTCTTTATTGGCCAGGTCACTGGAAACAGGTGAATTTCCAAGACAATGGCATGCGGAGGGGGGAGGGGGAGGTTATGTGGTGTAAGGCATTGTCCCTGCTTGGCATCTTGTAGAGGAATAGAGGAAGGTGTCCCGTGTATACTTACGAAAAATCACTCGCAAAAATTGGAAATTGTGTAAATTAGGGACCTTGCAATTGCACAACGTACCAGTACGTCGTCGGGACTGACAAATGAAAAATGTTGCAATGTACCCATACATTGACGGGACGCGGCGGGTTAATGCTTTATTGTTTCCTACTCATGTTTTAAGCAATGCTCTTGACGTAGCTATAGTGAAGTATGGACTTACGCCAATTTTTGGTATAAATCAGCTGGAGTATTATTATCCACTATTTGAGGCCCAGTTGACCCATGATGGCATCCTGATATTGGTACCTATGAGATATGCTATAACATACCATGCATTACAGTTCATTCCTTTCCCTTTTGCTACTACTGACAACACACATGTCATTTTGAAGGAGGGTCCAGAAACGTTAGTTGTGTCTGATGACAAAAGGTATATAGCGGAAACGACTGTGGATGAGTTTGAGAAGTGTAAGGCTTCCTTTCTCGATCTCCATGTCCTGCTTTTAATTTTGTCTTTTTACCATCAGAGGTAGAGAAGTTTAAGGTGGCCTTGTTGGACACAAACACTTCCTCTGCACTGCAACAATGCACTTTCCAACCCACCAAACTGAAGTCAGTTTTCCATGCTCATGTACATGCGAAACTACTTCTTTCCTGAGACAGAGGACGTAACACTGACCTGTGCATCACAACACCAGTTCCTTAAGCTAGTTGGATATTATGTTGTACCCAATTTTTGTGAGCTGCACAGTAAAGAGAAGGTAATTTTACCTAACAAGTAACCTCTAGCTTTGTCAGTGAATTTCTCAGCCCAGTTACGACCCTTTCTACCTTCATTCAGTATTTCTATGTTGAATGTAAACAGGCTGTCTCGTGTGTTGAATTGAACTGGGTTTGTTACTTACCTGAAGAAGACTAATTTAAAACCGTATATACTGTCCTACCTTCATATCATTCTCCTTCCTATTTTGGTCCTGGCGTTGGTCTTCTACTTCTTGTGGTCTTGTCCTGTGTTTGTGTTTGGGGCTATTATCTGAAAGGCATTCAAGGGGGAAACCCACTAAAACCACAGGTCCATTCCCGCGGATTACAAGTGGATCTGCCTGAGTAGTTAGCTACCCTACACATTGCTTAGGCTACCCGGTAGTTAGGACTGCATTGTCGAAGGGGATGTCAAAAAGGTGTGGCTGAGCAATGTTCTCGTTCTGGCATCACTTCCACAATGAGTTATGTTTCACACTGCTGTACATATTATATACATAGATGCATTTATTCATGTTTAATGGATATGTATTGTAGTGTTGAGATGAATAACCAAATTCATCCTCACTGTTGAGTGCGGTGGGAGAGAGAGAGACCAGACATACTAAGGCTAGCACTTTTGGACTTAAAGAGGGAGATTGAAGGAGGAGTGAGGGAAGGGAATAAATTCTGTATATATCTCAGTCTTGGGGAAATATATGTGTTAATACTACATATACAGTTAATACTGCCTTATTGAGATGTATTGATATCCATGGTAGAGTTTTAATTTAAACCTACTCGAGTACATATCTCCATATGTCTGAGAGATAGTGGCATCGAATTTTGCTGACCTGTGCTGGTTCCCAGGGCTGGGGAGCGAGGCGGTCAGATACATTCTACTTCTCACCTTGAAAGATGACAGTAAACTGAATGATGTGGTGTATTATTGGCAGGGAAGGGTTGACAGTGTCAGCGTCTTGACAGCTGCTAAGTTATATGCTATGAAATGATTGGCAGGAAATCTGGACAATACATAATAAATTAGTTAGTTCCAGGTGAATGTAAATATCACTTAGGCGTCTCCTTCCCTTTCTTATATTTTTATTACGAGAATAGGTCATACAGCGTATTTCAAGTGGAAAGAAACAGGAAAATTAGCGAACGAGTGCATGTGGGGTGTTGTCAGGTGATAATTAGTCCATTCCAGATGTATGGCAGTATCAGTTACCTTTTCTCTTTCTTTTATATATTATTTTGTATAAGAATAGGGCATAGGGCACATTTCAATGGATAAAATAAGAGGAAAAATCCGTCCAGGATTTGCATAGCCCAGCGCAGCTGGGCAGGCTGGAGGAGAGGGTTATGGAGGGGAGATAAGGAGGGGAGTCAAGGACAGGGGAGAAACGGCTAAATTGACAACAGTGGATGGGAATACATATGACATTAGCAGAACTGAGTATAGCTGGACACTGGTAGTACTGATTGATGATACAAGCCCTGGCAAATTCAAAATAACACAGAATCACAAAAGTGATGTCCCGCGATATGATCTCTTGCTCCAGAGCATCACGCAAGTGACGCCCCATGGTTAAGGGGTTAAACAACTACACACCCTTACATTCAGAGCAGGAAGGGAACGAGGAGGATGAGATAGCCAGACCTAGCGAGACCACCTGCTTTAACCCTTTAACCGCGGGTGTCATCTCAGAATGACAATGCAAAAATTGGACCAAACCGCGGGTGTCATTCTCGAATGTTAGTGAATGTTTTGAATACCCCGCGTTTTTTCCATGCGCCAATTGTTTCAAGGGAGAGTAGCTATTAAGTTCTTTCACTCCAGCCGACCCCCACCTCCTTCCTCTTACCCCCCGGGCCCCCACCTCCCACCCCCCCGGGCCCCCCACCCCACCCCTGACCAACACGCATCAGTATCTGTCCAGCTGTGTGAGTGACAACACTGCTGATGTGGCAGTGAAGTGCTGGCAATTACAGTGCCTTTTACCTGCCTCAGTGAACACAGAGTGGGTGTTTATCGTAAATGCAGTGTTCATATATGTTTATAGTATTATTATCAGAATGAGGTTGGCATTTGGTAATGGTGTGTGAGCGAAAAATAGTGATTACAACACCGCTGATGTGGCAGTGAAGTGTGGGCAATTACAGTGCCTTTTACCTGCCTCAATGAACACAGGGTGGGTGTTTATCGTATGTGCAGTGTTCATATATGTTTATAGTATTATTATCAGAATGAGGTTGGCATTTGGTAATGGTGTGTGATTGAAAAATAGTGATTACAACACCGCTGATGTGGCAGTGAAGTGCGGGCAATTACAGTGCCTTTTACCTGCTTCATTGAACACAGAGTGGGTGTTTATCGTATGTGCAGTGTTCATATATGTTTATAGTATTATTATCAGAATGAGGTTGGCATTTGGTAATGGTGTGTGAGCGAAGGTAATGGTGTGTGAGCGAAAAATAGTGATTTTAGATCGCTTACTTCTAACGGCACTGCCCATCCAGTGATAGTCAACGAAATCATGAAACCTACATCATTGCAAAGCCGAAGGTTAGTACTTTCTAATGGTACCTTATTTTTCGCTCTAGATTTATTCTGTGCAGAGTTATAAAGGTTTAAAGTTTGTTTACATTTTGGCTGAAACCCCCGTGGGAGAGGCCAGTCGGGGCAAAACAATGCCCGCGGTTAAAGGGTTAACCGGCAGTTAGTCCTGAAGGGTTGGAAGCTGCTTGTGCAGGTCTTATCTATCAAAATTTCCATGGAGCATTTGGACAGATCATTACCAGAATGCTAGAACATAGAACAATGATGGGTCTTAATGGTGCAGGAATCCATGAAAGTCCAATTCCCCCCTATCTGGCTTACGATGTTGCAAGCGAGGGGAGGGTTTTTAACATCCAATACCATAGCCATCACAGACGCCTACAGTGGTGAGGTAATTGCCGTACCTTCCACTGCAGAAGATGGCATTGAGCAACTAATGGTTTCAGAGGACAACACTACCAGCATTGATGGTGATGCTTTCCTTTTCCTGGGCCAAGCGGGAATTACACAACCACGACATTTGGAAGGGGACAGTGTTCTCAGAGTAGTCATTGTCACCAGCATACTTCCTACCATGCCTGGAGAAATGGACTGACTCTTACAAAGTTCCTCATAGTGTCATGCCTACTCAGTTCCCAGTGTAAGCGAAGAGCGGTGAAACTGTCATCTAAATACTCAGGATCTGTGCTGGTACTCATGTCTCAGTTTCAACAATAGTTTAAATGACTTGCTATTAATCTCCATTGCAGACAGTGACAAACTGCATTAATGTGAGAAACATGGCGTTCATCACGAAGGAGTGAGTGCCAAGGGAAGCAATCATCTGGGAGGTTCCCTTTTCTCCTAACCAGCCCCTGGATGCATACGTAGAGGAGGCATATACTTGCCTCCCACGTGCCATACGCCTCCTGCTCTCTGCTCTAACCTTTCTCATGCTGCAGAGATCGTCTTCTCCTTATCACTACTAGCTCTCCAAGTGTACCAGACTGGACGACAAGGCACAAGCCTCATCACTGAACACATTCATCATGATAAAACTGCACAAAGGGCCCTACTCTTTAAAAGTTAATGCTAGCAAAAGAGTGTCACAAAACAAGCACTGATCTAGAAGGGTTACTTATTCTCCAGTCAACATGCGGGCCTATCGGTCTTTGCCTAGCTCGTCGTGTCTTCATCAGACTAACAAAGGTGCTGGTGCATCATATGGTGATAGAGGGGATCACTGTATTAAAGTATCTCAACGACTGGCTTCTTGCAGCAGCCACCAAGGAGGAGTGTCCAGAAAATTCAAGCCAAGTAATTAAGTCATCTGAGGAGCTCGACTTCAAAATCAGTATGGAAAATCTTTGTTGAACCCTGTGAAGCAAGTAATCTGGTTAGGTTTGGAGTAGAACACTGGGTAAGTGTGAGTTCGTTTTTCCCCAGACAGTGCATGTTGCCTTCGGGAAAATTGTTTAGGACAGTTCATGCCAACCTGAAGTCATAATGACATGGGGAACCACTGCTGTGGGCACTGAACTTCGCAAGTTGTGCCACTACCACCTACCACAGAAGGTAATGATGATCCCAGGAGAAAGGATGTTGCACAGGAGACATGCTCCATCCAGTCCCTGCCAGCCCCAGGAGGCTACTTTGATGATGGATGGTGCCAGACTCCTACGATTGTAACCAATGCCTAAGACTTGGGAGGGCATTCTGTCATGAGTTGGGCACCAACAACTGGGGACTTGGACAGAGACTGTGTCAAGCGCATAAACATCAGAGAAGAAGGGGTAATGCAAAGGCACAACCAACTGACAGTGCATTGCATGAAATAGTATGGCATGTCAAGGTCTGAGCCCTTCCTGGCAAAGACAGAACAAATTCAGTGGCTAACTTACCATTGCTGTTGGTACCTGTTGGCTCAGAATTTTCTGGGGAGAAGAACCAGAGGGCCAATGCACATTCCTGGTTTAAGTTAGCCTCAGTTGAATGGACTGTCTGGTTATATTGAACTCATTGGTTCTCAGGTATGGCCACATGCAGGTGAACCTCTTTTTCACCAAAAACACTGTTCCACCTGTCCAAGGTGCATTGTATGCCGACAAGTGGCCCAAATGCGATAGAGGAGGACTGGATGAAGCCGACACTCACATACCTGTTTCCCTCACCTGCAACCAAAGTTCTCCTAACCATAGTTAGCGATTTCGGCCTTGATTGTGAGAAAACTGGTCCTAGTACCAGAGTGCTGCAAAGGGTAAGCCCCAACCCATTGCCTCTGGGGACAGAGTGCCTCACCAACCCCTAACAGAGAAGCTCTGAGCAACATTGATTTTTTTATGCATATTTCTCTAGTGGGTTCTGTCCTCTGCCGAATATCGTGGAGGATATACTCTGAACATTGTGGGCCTCCTCCACCAATCCCTCTGGACTGCTTTCCTCTGTTTCTGAGCGGAATAGAGAGGCCCTTTAATAGCAGAGTCCCAAGTCCGGTCATAACCTCCACCAAGATTATGTTTTACCCTGCATTGGTTTGTTTGTTTGTCTGTCTGCCTGTCTGTTAGCAGGATTATTCTAAAAGTTATGAACAGATTTTGACGAAATATTGTGGAAATGTGGGCCATGGGCGAAAGATTACATGATTAAATTTTGGGATAGATACGGAGCCAGAGTATCCCTTACAAAATTCTCCAAAGTTCTCAATGAATTTCAACGAAATTTTGTGGAAAGGTACGCCAAGGACCAAGAAAGATTTCATTAAATTTCGGGTCGTATCCAGATCCTGTATCCACGGCTCCGGCTCCGGGATTACTCAGAAACTTGTGAACGGATTATGGTGAAATTTAGTGAAAGGGTGGGCCATTGGCCAAGGAAGAAATGTGGAATTAGGGGCGGACCGAATCCGGAGTATCTCGCACAATATCTCCAAAAGTTCTCAATGATTTTCAGTGAAATTTGTGGAAAAGTGGGCCATGGACCAAGAAAGAACTGATTAAATTTTGTGGTGGATTCGGATCCGGATCCTATATCCACGGATCCTGATCCGGATCCTTTTTAATGGCAATAGCAGTGGCGAAGGTACGTGCTCTGTTGCTTTCTAGTTTCTATCGAGTTTGGTGCAGACGAAAGGCACGGTGGGGACTGCCTTAATTTATACACTGTTCCCAGGATGCACTATCTTTGCACAGGATGGCTTGGCGGTGTCTCTAGTGCCATCTCCAAGGACGCTTGCAAAAAACGAGAAAGAAGACTTCAGGCTTGCTCCTTTCACAATCCCAGCATGTAGGATACATACTGTCCACCATTATCTATGGCCAGTAGCAGTGCTAAAGCAGTGCCTGGAAGTTTCAGTAGGCCCAGACTCGAGAGAGACATTGTTCTGTGCAGATTCGGGTGCCCCCTTTTTCAGTGAGGGCACTCTATGCTTAGCAGAGAGTGTACTGGTAGAGTCTACTGTCACCCGTGCAATAATAGCAGAAGCAGACTTGGTAAATGATCCGTCAACACACAGCCTTCGGGAAATTGCAGCAACCCTGGCATTTCTTCATACACACACTCACTCTCACTTACACAGAGAGGTGGCCAGTGAAGTTCAGCATCGTCCTTCATCATAACATACATAAATCACGCCCTGGGGGATCCCCCATGCATAGAAGTAAGCGTCATCCCAGGCAATAACCAAGAAAAATAACACTGCGCTCCATACCCTCACGGAAATGACGCTTACGCATTCTCTCGCTGTCATGCTACTCCATACCAGTTAGGAGACGCCTGTGCAATGTGCTCCAACTCACCACTGGATAAGGAGGGCAGCAGGCGTCCAGTCATCACCAGAGGCAGTGCAGTACAGCTTCCTTGTGCTCTCTATCACAAGATTATTTCTTTGGTTTGTTTGTAATCTTGGGAGACAAACAAAAAACAATTGAATCAGTGCAAACGAATTACAGTGGAAAAAAAAATAAAAAAAATACGCGTGATATGCGAAAAGGTGAAAATTAATGTGTGGCAACTGTATGTCTCTTGTGTGCTATGCGATCCATCAATATGATGACATGGCCTTTGGACCCCTAACCACGCACATGCCTTGTATCAAATCGGGCACTGAAAAATTTATCTCTTACATATGTTGTCCACATAAAAAAAAGGGAAACAGTGAAAAAAAAATATAGTGAACATGTCAGATGAAATGAGCAATGCTATACCTAGCTTGCGAGCTATAGTTCGTGATCCTCAGTGTATATGTTCCCCTCAAGCATTAAACTTTACAAAAAGGAAACTATGTTGTTTTATTACCTCTTTCCATCCTTTTGGTATGGAGCTACTGTAACTAAATGCAAACTCCCCAGCCTTGTCATAACACCAGCTTTGAAGATGAATGTGAAAAGGTTCTTTGTGTCAGGGGCAAGGGGGGTGTTCACGTTTATCATGATTACCCACCCCACTTCACATCCTTCCCAAAGGTGATCTGGTGTTATGACAATGATCTGTTTTGTCATACACTTGCACTGAGCAAACAAAGGACAGAGATGGAGTAAGAGGATAAGAGTATGGAGGGGATTGTACACGCTTTTGTTGGTTTTGTCAGTGTTTTTGCGAACATCCTCCTTGGCATAAATAGGGATTTCGTCTTCGGCTTCAAAGCCAGTATTTATAGAAGTGACAACAACCAGAAGAAAAAAGAAGAAAAAGCAATTATTTATTTATTGTAGAAGTGCATTACATGGATATGAACCTTTACACTAATATACATTTGCGGGCCCTTTGAAATATTTCTTATTACACTTCGAATGCGATATATATTTTTTACAAACTATGTGGTAGGTGGGCATGGCCACCATCCATTTCCTCCATGTAATGCATCTTTTTGGTGACTCTACCCAAGTGACAAGTCAAATGGTTACTTCTGATCTAGGGAAACATATACCATGATGGGTGGTAACTATTTAACCAAATCGTCGCTTTCTGGTCTATTGGGTTTTGTACAAGAACCATAAGGGTTTCAATCTGAGGGTTGTTTCGGGATCATTGCTCAAACGATGCCCCTCGGTCTTAACGAGGTTTGTCACCCTTGCCTTAAATGCCTGTACTTAGTATCCTGGCTCCAGACCCCTCTCTACTGATGAGGGAAGGAGTATTGTATGACAGATACATGAACTTTCCAAGTTGCTAAAAGGCTGATTGCCCTCACAGATATTGGCCCAAAGGATGATGAAGCATGGTCTGCTGCTGGTCATCTTCTTTGACGCTGCATGTGATGCAAGGCTTTCTCTGCTTACACCTCTTGCAGGTATAGTTACTTAAAATACACACGCACACATTCAGTGCACACATATACCTATTTGCATGTATGGTAATTCCTCCATGATAATCAGGTAATTTTCACTCACATATGAGTCGGTCTCATACTAAACCTTCTTGGACTCAACCAACACGTACATAATATCCCTTGTGAAACTATTCATTGGATCCTTTTCCCCCACTGGCCTGTTTCCTCAGAAGTTTTTTTTTCCCTCATGGTCCAGTTATCTGCCTCATACCCACACCATTATTTTGCCACTAACCCATTATCTACATGGTACTTATACCTTCCCCTGAACTTATGTTTCCCTTATGCCAGATCAGTATCTGGACTAATGTTCGTCATGGACTTTTCTTCCTTCAGGGGTGAAATTCCTCAACTAATTAAGTTTCCACAGGAGACCTATATTCCCATAGGTCAGTTTCCTTTCCACAGAATAATAGTAATGGTAATAGTAATATTAATACTAATACTAATTCAAATAATAATAATAATAATAATAATAATTATTATTATTATTATTATTATTATTATTATTATTATTGTTATTATTATTATTCATGATTATTATTATTATTATTGTTATTATTATCATTATTATTATTATTATTATTATTATTATAAATAATAATGATGATCTATCTACCTATCTATTACCAGACACCTTAGTCCCGTAGGGGTGGCCACAAACAAATCGCCTCCATGTTGCCCTGTCCCCTGCCATTTCATTGCCCTTCTTCCAGCTCACACCCCCCTCTCTCGTATACCTCTCCATCCCTCCATCTCATCCTTGACCTCCCCCTCCCTCTCCCCTCTCCACCTCACTCACATTCACTCTCCTCGTCAGTCTCTCGCTCCCCATCTTCTCCACATGTCCAAACCACGTCAGTGTGTTTCTCCTAACGCTTCCAATCACATCCACATCCACAGCACAACGCGTTTTTCATTTCCTCATTTGTCAGTCTGTCTCTCCATGTGACTCCGCATGCTCCTCTCAAATAACTCATTTGCACTGCTCTCACTCTTGGCTTCTGTCCATCCAACAAGGTCCAAGCTTCACTTCCATACGTTACAGCTGGTATCACAATACTGTCATGTAGTAGCTTTTTCACGTCCATGCTCATTTCCCTGTTTCTTATCACTGTTTTCAAGGAACCAGCAACCTTTCTTCCCTGTTTCACCCTTTCAAGCACTTCACCCTCAAAACTTCCATCCTTACTCATCACACCACCCAGTTACTTAAACGCAATAATAATGATAATAATAATAACTATAACACGGCAACATTTTCCAAAGAATATTTTGATAAAGAAAATTTTCCCATAGCCATTACCTACCAGAAGCCGAGCTACAAGGGGACCTTGAAGCCAAGATCACTGATATTGTGCATGTCACCTTAGGCATTATAGTCAATTAGTCGACCAAGTTTGGTGGCTGTAGCTTAAATCCTTCATAGAAAATCAGGTGGCATGCAGAATATAGGGAAGAGCTCGTTTTTTTTTTTTTTTTTTTTTTAACTCAGCCGATCTCAGAGAATAGGCCTAATCAACCGTGTTGCACCATATTTCTTCCTGTACTGTGACTGCCTTCAGTCTATGTTTCAGTAAAATTATAGCTTCCTAGCGTAAGCGGTTCTTGAGATAGGATGGCTGAATCACTTTTCTGTGTTCGGGGTAAAATCCGGAACCGGTTGACGGATTGCCGCCGTTTTTGGTAAAAAAAAAAAGTGGAAGGCTCACTAAGTTGACCAAGCTACAAAACTCCAGCCCAAACAGAATTTGAAATATCGACTTTCTACTAAGTGATAATAATAATAATAATCACTAGAAAAATATAACTTTCCACAGGGTTGTGGAAAGTCTTCATAAAAATCATTTGCCATCGGGATCTATCTTTAATATATTATAGACTTACGTTCTCATTTAGGACTAATTACCCAAAAACCTAATACTTCACGGGCCAGTTTCAGCAACGGATCATTTATCCACGATCCTCTTCCCGACTGAACCAAAAATGACCTATAATATATATATATATATATATATATATATATATATATATATATATATATATATATATATATATATATATATATATATATGAAGAGACAGACAGACAGAGACAGAGACAGTGACAGAGATAAACATATATATATATATATATATATATATATATATATATATATATATATATTGATAGATAAAGATGTAGATATATATAGATATATAAATAATATGTCTCTCTCTCTCTCTCTCTTTCTCTTTCTGTCTCTGTCTCTGTCTCTCTCTCTGTCTGTCTCTCTCTCTCTCTCTCTCTCTCTCTCTCTCTATTTATTTATTTATTTATTCATATGTGAAATGAGTAAGATTAGGAATGAATGGGCAAGGAAGATGCTAGGAACGAGTTGCTTTGTTGATGAATGAGGTGAGACAGAGTGGAATGAGAGACTACAAATGTGTCAGCTTGAGGTGTATGTATGTCAAGTTCATTTTTGAGAAGGTGAAAGTGGTGTTGATTGTAGCGTATGCACCGAGTGATGATAGGAGAGAGAAAGACAGGTTTAAGGATGATCTGGATGAAGTAGTGGGAGAAATATCCAGGAGCTGTAAAGTGATCGTAATGGGGGATATGAATGGAATAGTAGGTACTGGTCCTGAGGATGGCATAAGGGGTTGTTTTGGAGTTTCATGAGAAAATGATAATGGGAAGCGACTAAAGGATATCTGTCAGGAGAGGAGGTTGTGCATTTGTGACTTGTATTTCAAACACAAAGCTGCACCTAACTATACACGGTATAGTGGAAATGGGGATCATGTTGAAAGAAGCCTGACTAATTACGTGCTCGTAGAGAGGTCGATGGTGGAAATGGTTGCTGATACGAGGGCTGTGAGAGGATGATGTGGAGGTCTGTCAGATCATACGATTGAGGTATGCAAGATCAAGCTGAGAGGAGTGAGGTAGATCAAGTGAGAGAGGAGCAGTCAGGAAGAAAGACTGAAAGTTGAGAAGCTGAGAATCAAAGAAATGGCAGATGGTTTCAGTACCAAAGAAGAGGAGGAGTTAGAATCACTGAACTGGAATGAAATGGAACTGGAGAGCCTGTGGGATGAATATATGGATTGCTTAGTTAGGAATGCTAAAGAGGTGTGGTGTGGCAAGAGTATCAACAAAAAGGAACGGTATAGTATTGTGGGATGAGGAGGTTAAGAGAGCGGTGGAGGAAAAGAGGAAGAAGTGGCTAAAGTGGGTCCAGCATAGGGGTTCAGTTGAAATAAGAACTGAGTATATTTAGAGCAAGAAGCATGTAAAGAGATTAGTGAAGAGGAAAAAGAAGGAGGTAAATGATGATCTGGGAAGAAGAATGAATGCAAACTACTCTGAAAATAGGAAATTATTCTGGAAAGATGTGTGGAAATGTACAAGTGAAAGTGGATAGAAATGTGATGGTGTGAAGGATGCAGGTGGTATATTATTGACTCATGGAGGTGAAGTAAGGACCAGATGGAAAGAATATTTTGAAAGCCTGATGAATGGGAATAGAGAGAGCAGAGCGGCCGTAAACATAATTGGTTTTGGGGGTGTGCAGAGAAGGAATGCAGTGCCAGTGACGTGACACTCGCACAGGTGAAGAGCGCTGTGAAGCGACTGAAAAATGGGAAAGCAGCTGGGGTTGATGAGGTGTATGCAGAGATGCTTAAGTGTAGTGGAGATAGTGGAATGAAGTGCTTGCTGAAGATAATATGTAAGAAGGCATGGATGAGTGAAACTGCCTGCGGAGTGGAAAAAGGCTGTGATTGTCCCCCTGTACAAAAATAAAGGTGAGCGATATGAGAGCAAGAATTATCGTGGCATAAGTTTATTGGGTGTGGTAGGGAAGGTATACAGAAGAATTATTATAGAGAAAGTAAGAGAGATATGAGAAGTCCTAGTGAGTGATGAACAGGTGGTTTTAGGAGTGGCAGAGGATGTGTGGATCAAGTATTTGCAGTGAGACAGATAGCAGAGAAGGCTTGGGAGAAGGACCATAAGGTGTTTGTGGCATTCATGGATCTGGAAAAAGTATACGACAGTGTAGACAGAGAGGGACTGTGGAAAGTTTTGCGCATGTATGGTGTAGATGGTAAGCTGCTAGTTGCCGTCAAGAGTTTTTATGATGGTAGCGAAGCATATGTAAGGGTTAAAGGGCATCCAAGTGAATGGTTCACGATCGGTGTGGGCGTGCGACTAGGTTGTGTGATGTCCACATGGTTATTCAATATATATTATGGATGGAGTGATGAGAGAATTGAAAACACGAGTAATGGAGAAAGGGATGGCTTTGGCAATGAATGTTGATAGATGAAATATCTCAGATTTGTTGTATGCTGATGATTCAGTACTCCTTGCAAATACCGGACAAGAACTTGTTAGCCTAGTGCAGAGTTTTGCTGATGTCTGCGAGCGTCGTGCCTTGAGAGTAAATGGAGAAAAGAGAAATGTGATGGTTACTGAGAGAAGGTGACTCCCAGTGTGATGTTACAATGAATGGAGAGACATTGGAACTGCTGAGAGAGTTCAATTACCTGGGTACAGTGATAGAAAAGAGAGGAAAATGAGCAAAAGAAGTTGAAAGTAGAGTGACACAAGGAATGAAGGCTTTGATAAGAAACAGAGACTTGAATGTTGCAGCTGGACGAGAGTTATATGAGGGGGTGTTAGTGTCAAATTTAACATTTGGATGTGAGACTATGGTTTGGCATGAAAATGAAAAGTGAAGAGTAAGAGCAGTGGAGATGGGACTGCTGAGGAATGTATGTGGAGTACAGAGGGTGGATAGGATACGAAATAATGTGATTCGTGGAAGGTGTGGAGTGTGGAAGTCGGTGGACACAAGAATCGAAGAGAATGTACTGAGATGGTATGGTCATGTGGAGAGAATGGATAACAATAGAGTGGTGAAAAAGGTATATCTAAGCGAATTTGAAGCAGGAAGGAGACCAGGTACGCCAAGGAGAAGGTGGAGAGATATGGTGGATGAGTGTGTGAGGAAGAGAGGTTTGGAAGTCGGTGAGGCTATTGAACTGACAAGAGATCGAGCTGGCTGCATGAATGTTGTGAGGAAAAGTACATGATCAGGGATTTCGGCACCCCTTTTTAACATGGCAGCGTCTAGACTGACTCAATTGGACAGGTTAATGTGAAGCTACAGAACGTGGTAAATGTTATTGACGTATCCGATAAAGCCAGGATCCGGTGGCTTGAATGATGAGTGAATGGAAGTTTGGCCTATTGGATTGGACAAATTTGGGCTGTCTGGACTTGGCTACTCCTCACCCTGCCCTTGGGTGGGAAAGGAGGTCCGGATGGTGATGATGATGATGATTTTACACACACACACACACACACACACACACACACACACACACATATATATATATATATATATATATATATATATATAATCCTAAAAAGAGACAGGCCAGAGAAAGGGATGGGGGATGGAGTTATCTCCGTACCCACACACACACACACACACACACACACACACACACACACACATATATATATATATATATATATATATATATATATATATATATATATAATCCTAAAAAGAGACAGGCCAGAGAAAGGGATGGGGGATGGAGTTATCTCCGTACCCTGAAGATTGGGTCTATGAATGTGAGTGGATGTAGTACGATTGAGGCTAAAAGGGAGGAGATTGGGAGAATGTTTGTGAGAGGAAAGTTGGATGTGTTAGCTTTGAGTGAAACGAAGAGGAAAGGGAAGGGTGAGTCTATTTTTGGAAGTGTGAATGGAAGATTGTCAGGTGTTGATAGAGGAAGGGCAAGAGAAGGTGTGGCCTTGTTAGTGAGTCCGGAAGTACAGCAGTGTGTGATTGAATGGAAGGAGGTGTCATCGAGACTGATGCGGGTGAAAGCGAAATTTGAACGGGAGTTGTGGGTGTTTGTGAGTGCATATGGGCCTAGTAGTGAAAGGAATGAGAAAGAGAGGGAGAGTTTCTGGAATGATGTCGATGAGTGTCTGCAGAGTTTTGGAGCGAATGTGAATGTGGTAATGATGGGAGATGTGAATGCTAGAGTGGGAATGTAGCAGTTGAAGGTGTAATTGGTATGCATGGTGTGCCTGGAAGAAATGAAAATGGGGAACGAATGGTAGGGATGTGTGTTGAGCGAGAGATGGTGATTGGAAATACGCTGTTTGAGAAGAAAGATATTTATAAGTATACATGGGTGAGACAGGAGGGTGGAAGGGTTGTTGATAAAGCATTGATGGACTATGTGGCTGTGTCTAGGAATGTAATAAGAAGATTGTTGGATGTGAGAGTTCTGAGAGGTGAGGGTGGAGGTATGTGTGACCAGTAGCTGGTGGAGGGAAAGTTAAGAATAGGTAAGAGATGAGTGAGAGGTAGGAGGGTTAGGTGTGGCAGGGAGGTTTTGAAAGTGAGTAATTTGGACAAAAGAGAGAAAATGATAGAGTATCAGGAAAAACTGAAAGATGAGTGGAGCGCAGTGAAAGATCAGGAAAATGGCAGTGTGGAGGAATGGCAGTTGTTTAAGAGAGCTGTGGTGGGGCATGCAAATGAGGTGTGTGGAGTGCGACGTGTGTGTGGTGGTGTAAGAAAAGGAAGAGAATGGTGGTGCGAGAAAGTGAGTATGGTTGTCGCTCAGAAGAGACGTGCATATGAATGTGGCTGCAGAGGAAGGATGAGGTGTCATATGAGAGGATTAAGGAAAAGAGGAATAGGGCGAGAAGGGCTGTGCTTGATGCTAAAGTGGCAGCAAATGATAAGTGGGGTAAGTGGCTGACTGAGAATTTTCAACAGAATAAGAAAATGTTCTGGAAGGAGGTTAAAAGGGTGCGAAAGGGAGAGTCTGGGAAGGAAGAGCGAGTAAAAGCAGAGGATGGAAGGATATTAATTGAGATGAATGCAGTAAGGAAGAGATGGGCGGAGTATTTTGAAAGAGTGTTAAATGCAGAGGAGGAAAGGGTGGCTGAGATTGTGGCGGATGGAAGGGTGCAAGGAATAAATGTGGTGGGAGAGTTGAATGATTCTTTGATCATGAAGGGGGAAATGGAGAAGGCAGTAAAGGAGATGAAAACAGGGAAAGCTGCAGGTATGGATGGGTGTGTCGTAGAATGCCTGAATGGTGGTGAAGTGACTATTGCTGACTAGTTAGTAAGATTGTTGAATGTCTGCTTTGCGAAAAGTATGGTGCCACTTGACTGGGCAAGTGCTTGTGTGGTCCCGTTGTATAAAGGCAAGGGTGATAAGTATGAATGTACTAGCTTTAGGGGTATAAGTCTGTTGA
This sequence comes from Coenobita brevimanus, assembly GCF_032717465.1. Taxonomy (NCBI): domain Eukaryota; kingdom Metazoa; phylum Arthropoda; class Malacostraca; order Decapoda; family Coenobitidae; genus Coenobita; species Coenobita brevimanus. The sequence goes on along the minus strand of NC_136986.1, from coordinate 4,765,754 downwards.
GTGTTGTAGGTAAGGTGAATGGTAGAGTGTTAATTATGAGAGTTAGAGGTTACAGAGGGAGTGATTGGTGATGAGCAGTGTGGCTTTAGGAGAGGGAGGGGATGCGTGGATCAGGTGTTCGCTGTGAAACATGTGTGTGGAAAGTATTTAGCGAAAGGCAAGGATGCGTTTTGGGCATTCATGGATTTAGAGAAAGTGAATGAGAGAACTGATAGGGAGTTTTGTGGACTGTTTTAAGATTGTATGGAATTGATGGTAGGTTACTAAAACGGGTGAAAAGTTTTTATGTAAAAAGTATAGCGTGTGTAAGAGTGGGAAATGTAGTGAGTGATTGGTTTCCCGTGAGAGTGGGGCTGCGGCAGGGATGTGTGATGTCACCTTGATTGTTTAATATTTATATGGATGGTGTTGTAAGGGAGGTGAATGCAAGAGTTTTAGGTGGAGGTCTGAGTCTGGTGAATGTTGATGGTGGAGAGTGGAATCTGAAGAAGCTGCTGTTTGCAGATGAGACTGCACTGGTGGCTGATTCAGAGGAGAGATTGAGACAGTTGGTAGAGGAGTTTGGAAGGGTGTGTGAAAGGAGGAAATTGAAAGTAAATGGGAATAAGAGTAAAGTGATGAAGTGTACGAGGTTGGTAGATAGTAGGAGGATGAATATAGATTTGAATGGTGAGTTGCTTGAGGAGGTAGAGTGTTTTAAATATTTAGGGTCACATGTTGCTATGGATGGAAGAATAGATGCAGAAGTGAAGTTTAGAATGGATGAAGTAGGTAAGGTGCTGGGAGGAATAAAAAAAGTGTTTAGATGTCGTTCGCTTAAGGCTGTATGAGGGTGTTGTGGTACCGACTGCGTTATATGGGGCTGAAACATGGAATATGGGTGTAGCAGAGAGGAAAAGTTTGAAAGTAATGGAGATGAGGTGTCTGAGGAGTATGTGTGGAGTGACACGTATGGATTGAGTGTGAAATGATGAAGTGCGAAGGAGAACTGGAGTAGTTCGGGAGATGGCTGGTAGAGTTGAGCAGAGGGTGTTGCGATGGTTTGGGCATATGGGGAGAATGGATAATGAGCGATTGGTGAAAAAGATAACTAGATCTGATGTGAGAGGTGTAAGGCTGAGAGGGAGATCATGAATAGGATGGATAGACAGTGTAAAGAGAGCGCTGGTTGCGAGAGGGATGTCTGTTGAGCAAGGAATAGTGGCTGTGCCTGACAGAAACAAATGGAGAGAAATTGTGAATGAATAAATGATGAAGCAGCCCTGAGGGGATATTCTCCCGTATTTGGTCTGATTAGTTAGTCAGATCAGGTGTAGGTAAGGGGATGGGTCTATTATGATGTGGCAGGGGTAAACTAGCTCTGCTGTCGGGCCCTGCTGCGGATGTCACTGATTGCACTGTGCTGTTGACTCAAGTGCGGTGGGGTGCAGTGAGGATCTGTCCCTTCTCCCCTTTGGGGTTAAGATGCAAATGAATATGTTTGAATGGATGAGTAAATGGGGAGTGTCTCGTCCTGTCTCGGCTACCTCCCTTTCCTTGGGGGAAGCAGCCGAGGTATAAATATATATATATATATATATATATATATATATATATATATATTTATATATTTTTATATATATATATATATATATATATATATATATATATATATATATATATATATATATTGCAAGAAAATCATGGCAGCTCAACACGTGGCCTCGCAGTCCCCAGGAGGGGGAAACATAAATGCCCCCACTTTCCGCCTCTCTCCCAGTGACAACCTGAGCTGCCTGGAACCACTGTCCGACTCTCTTCTTCTTCATTTCTGCAACATCCGCGGCCTTTCCTTTAACTTTCGCTCTGCTGAGCACCACCTCTCCTTCTCTGAACCTCACCTTCATTTCTAACTGAGACTCAGCTGTCTGAAACAACTGAGAGCAAACCGTTTTCTGTATCCTCCTACTTTCTCTATACTCATTTCAAAGCCAAAGGTGGCTGTTGTGTATTTATACGCAACGACTTATCTTGCTCTCGTGTTCCTGAACTTGATTCTTCTGAATTCTCTACACTCTGGCTTCGGCTTTCCTGTCATTTCCTGACTAAATATATCTGCGCTGTTTACCTATCTCCTAATTCCACTGACTATCAAAAATTCTTTGACTATCTTACTTCTATGATGGAACACATTCTATCCATTTCTCATTTCTGTGAAATCTCCATCCAAGGAGATTTCAATATTCTCCACCACCTTTGGCTTTGCTCTTCTATCACTGATCCACCTGGTGAACAAGCCTACACCTTTTCTATACTTAATGACCTAGAGCAGCTTGTACAGCACCCTACCCATATCCCTGACCGCCTTGGAGAGAGCTCCAACATACTTGACCTCTTCCCTACAACCAATCCTTCTCCTTACATTGTTAATCTTTTCTCTCTGTTGGGCTCCTCCGATCACAACCTTATCACCTTAACCTGTCCTATCGCTCTGGTACAGCCTGTGGACCCTCCAAAGAAATATCATCTGTGGCACTTTGGAGGTGTGGATTGGGAGGCCCTCAGGCAGTACTTCTTTGATTTTCCCTGGAATGATTATTGCTTCCATGGCCGGGAGCCATCTGAGTGTGTCTTGCGCATTACGGAGGTTATTCGCTCAGGCATGGAAGCATACATACCTTTCTCATTATCCTTTGACTAATGCAAGAAAGCCTTGGTTTAATCACGCTTGTTCTAATGCTGTCCACAACAAGGAGAGGGCCTATAAAAGGTACCGGAGGCAACCTACCCCTGAATTACATCTTTTATACCTTTCTACCCGGAATTGTGCTTTCTGTTCTTCGCTCTGTTAAAAATAATTTCATCCATACTAAATGTCCTCAACTCTCCAACTGGAATTCTTCCCGCTCCTTCTGGTACCTTGCCAAAAACCTTTCTTACAACTTTACCTCATCACCCTCCCCTCCCCTTTTCTACTCTGATGGCTGTGTAGCTATTTCTTCTACTGATAAAACAGATCTCTTTGCTCAGACTTGCTCCTCCAATTCCACCTTAGACGATTCCGGTGCTGTTTCTCCATCATTTCCCCCTAAGACTTCCTCATGGCTGGCAGTAAAATTTCTTCAGCTGATGTATTTTCTGCCATGACAGGCCTCAGTACTAATAATGTATATGGGCCTGATGGAGTCCCTCCTGTTGTTCTCAAGTACTGTTCTTCTGTGCTTACACCCTGCCTAGGCAAACTCTTTCGCCTTTGTCTGTCAACTTGTACCTTTCCTTCTTGCTGGAAGTTTGCTCTCATTCAGCCAGTCCGAAAGAAGGGTGACCATTCCCAACACACTAACTATCGTCCAATTGCTTTAACATACTTTATCGCAAAAGTTTTCAAATAAATTCTTAACAACCTATCACAACCTTCTTTCTGATCATCAGTATGAGTTCCGTGAGGGATGCTCCACTGGCGATCTTCTCACCTACCTTTCAGACTCCTGGTCATCCTCCTTTTGGGACTTTGGTGAAAGCTTTGCCTTTGCACTTCACATCTCCAAGGCTCTCGATTGAGTCTGGCATAAATCTTTTATTTCCAAACTGCCCTCTTACGGTTTCAATCCTTCTATCTGTGCCTTCATCTCTAGCTTGCTTTCTGGTCATTCTATAGCCGCTGTTGTAGACGGCCATCGTTCTTCTCCTATATCTATCAACAACTGTGTTTCTCAGGGCTCTGTCCTATCACCAACTCTTCTCCTTTTATTATTCAATGACCTCCTATGCTGTACATCTAACCCTATACACTCATACGATGATGACTCCACCCTTCATCTTTCCATTCGGTTCCCTCAACTTCCATCTCAGCAGTTACTTCAACAAACATGGGATGAGGCCATGGTAATCCTAATGTCTGACTTGGGTCGTATCTCTGACTGGGGTAAAAATGATCTGGTTGTTTTTAATGCATCAAAGACTCAGTTTTTACACCTGTCAACCCGACAAGATCTTCCACAGGTATACCCATTAATGTTTAATAATATTCAGTTTAATCCTGCATTATCCTTGAACATGCTTGGGGTTTCATTTACTCGGGACTTATCTTGGAAAGATCATATTATGTCTCTTGTAAAATCTGCTTCCAAGAGATTATGTGTGCTAAGCAGACTCTGTACCTTCTTTACCCGTGCACAATTGTTGACTCTATACGGGGATTTTATCCGTCCCTGTGTGGAGTACAGCACTTATGTGTGGGGAGGCTCTCCACATACAGCTCTTCTCAATAGGATGGAATCAAAGGCTTTTCATATCATTAAGTCTCCTCTTACTGACTCCCTTCAACATCTGTCTCTTCATTGCACTGTTGCATTTTTATCCCTTTTCTATCGCTACTTCAGTGGTCACTGCTCCCCTGAACTGTCTGCATGTATTCCTCCACCTCTGCGACGGGTGTGTAGCACCCGTCTAGCAGCAAACTCTCATCCCTTTTCTATCCAACTCTCTAATGCAAGAGTTAACAGTTACTCCCAGTCCTTCATTTATGCAATAGGTCAGCTCTGGACCTGTCTCCCTCTGTCTGTGTTTCCGTTTTCCTATGATCTGTCTCTCAAACGCAGTGTGTCCATGCATCTCAAAATGATCGGATCTTGAATTTGCTTCTTCTTGTATTTTGTTTTTCTCTTGGAAGGAACAATAATTGCGTGCTCGCGGCCTTTGGTTGCCATATATATATATATATATATATATATATATATATATATATATATATTTATCTGAGGAAGAAGGAATCAAAGGCTGAGCCCGCATTAACGTTCCTTCCAAAAAAGAAACAAAAACAATACAAAAAGAGCCAGAGTCAAGATCCATTCATTTCGAGATGCCTGGACACACTGTGTTTGAAAGACTGGAGATCATGGGAAGTAGGAAATACAGACAGAGGGACACAGTTCCAGAGTTGACCTATTACATAATTGAAGGACTGAGAGTAAAGGTTAACTCTTGCATTAGAGAGTTGGACAGCAAAGGGATGAGAGTTTGTTGCTAGACGGTTGCTATGTGTCCGTCGTAGAGACGGAGGGATGCAAGCAGACAGTTCAGAGGAGCAGTAACCATTCAAGTAGCGATTGATAAGAGATAAAGATGCAACAGTGCGACAATGAGACAGTGTTTGAAGGGGGCCAGTAAGAGGAGGAGAATAAACCCGCCCCATCCCGACCACTTTTCCACCACTGACTCCCCCCAATCCCGACTTTTTTTGGAATTTTTTTTTTTTTGGCTCAAACCTCTGCTTTTGTTGAGAAACATCGGAAATTCATAGATAACTCGCTCACCTGAGGTTTAAAATACTCGATATAGGTAGGAGTACCTCCTTACCTTACTGGGTTTTCTAACAGCCTGGCAACAAAGAAAACGAATTCTATGGGAGGATAACTATTTCACACCACTCATAAACGGTATTTATTTATTTACTTGGTACAAATTTATATGTAGTACGAGAGTATATTGGTTTTCAAGCAGTAATATACCGGGTAGGCATTATAAGCATTGTTTCACTCACCAACTCATCACCATACCTGACCTTTTTTTGCCACATTACCTGATCATCATTTCTGACTGTTTCTTCCTGTAATGTATGTAAAGTTTGTCCTCCACATTGTCATTCATTGGGGAATCATTGTGGCCCTGAATTTCGTACCGTGGCATGACATGTCTTTACTGGCCAGGTCACTGATAACAGGTGAATTGCTGAGACAATGGCGTGCAGGGGGGGAAGGAGGTCTTGCTGGGTAAGGCATTGTCTCTGTCCGGCATCTTGTAGAGGAAGGTGTCACGTGTATACGTATCAAAAATCACTCGCAAAAATTGAAAATTGTGCAAATTAGGGACCTTGCAATTGATTCGCATTTATATACATTGAAGGTATTGGCAGTGACAAAACGTGTGGGCGTTAAAGAACGTCGACGGGATGCCACGGGTTAATGAGACTAAAAAACTTTGACTCCACCCTATTGAGAAGAGCTGTATGTGGAGAGCCTCCCCACACATGATAATTGTACTCTAAACAGTGGCGAATGAAACCCGTGTATAAAGTCAACAACTGTGCAGGAGTAAAGAAGGCATGGAGTCGGCTTAGCACACCCAAAGTCTTGGAAGGAGATTTTACAAGAGATGCAACATGATCTTTCCAAAATAAGTCCCGTGTGAATGAAACCCCAAGCATGTTCAAGGATGATGCAGAAATGACCTGGATATTATTAAACATTGGTGGGTACTCCTGTGAAGGTTTTGACTGATTGATAGGTGTAAAAACTGAGTCTTTGATGCATTAAAAAAAAACAATAAGATTATTTTTATCCCAGTCAGAGTTACAAGCCAAGTCAGACATTAGGTGTGCCATAGCCTCATCCCTTGTTTGTTGAAGTAACTGCTGAGATGGACATTGCAGGAACCGAATTGAAAGATGATGGGTGGAATCATCAGCGTACGAGTGGATAGAGTTAGATGTACAGCTTAGAAGATCATTGATGAATATAAGGAAGGGAGTTGGTGAAAGGACAGATCCCTGAGGAACACCACCGTTGATAGATCTAGGAGAAGAACGATGGCCGTCTACAACAGCAGCTATAGAACGACCGGAAAGGAAGCTATAGATGAAGGCACAGATAGATGGATAGAAACCATAAGAGGGCAGTTTGGAAAATGAAGATTTATGCCAGACTCGATCGAAAGCCTTTCAGATGTCAAGTGCAATGGCAAAGCTTTCGCCAAAGTCCCGAAAGGAGGATGGTCAAGAATCTGAATGGTAGGTGAGAAGACTAGACAAACAGCAAGAGTTTGCATGATAAAATGGATGAACTGAGGGCTTTAATTTGAACAGAGAAAATAGACCTAGCCGTTATTAGTCAAACTTGGATGAATACAGACACTCGAGAATTTTTAGCAGAGTATCAGATAAAGGGCTATAATATTTTTGTGCAAAACCGTCTGGGAAGAAAGGGGGGCAGGGTAGTTATTTATGTAAAGGATTCATTAAACTGTTACAATAAAGCAGACATCGAAGTAAATAGGGACACGGAAAGTGTATGGGTTGAAATTAGTAACAATAGGGAGAAATTAGTCTTAGGAGCTAGTTACAGATCTCCAAAATTAAGTAGAACAGATAGTAAATACCTCTGGGAGGAAATTAGGCAAGCATCACAGTCCAGCGTAGTAATAATTTTAGGGGATCTTAATCTGCCAAAGATAGATTGGCGAAATCATACAGGGGATGAGGAATCAGAGGAATTTTTAGATGTAGTACAGGATAATTTCCTTTATCAATGTATCAGGGAGCCCACCAGAGGTAATAATTTACTAGATTTGGTTTTTGCTAATGAAGAAAACGTCATTACTAATATAGATATTGGTGGACGACTTGGTAATAGCGATGATTAAGAAATTAAGTTCATTTTTATTTGGTATGTCTGTTCTACTGAAAATCCCTTCACCGTTCCTGATTTTCGTCCAGATTTTGATGGATTAAGAGCTTATTTTAGAACGGTATTCCATAGGGAGACCAGGTACTTTAGGGAGAACCAGGTCAGTGGGGAACCACACGTCATAAGTGAGGGGAAGGAAACGGGTTGGAATATGCGCCAGGTCTCTAGAAAATGTGGGAGTGTAGTTCAGGTGACGGGCATTAACTCAGGTCCACTACCAAGCAGCCGTTTGGCCAGTGAGAAATATAATAAGTTAGTAAATATAATACAGAGAGGCCAAGATAGATATATCCCTTCAAAACCGTTTAGAACGAATAATTGAGACCCAAAATGGTTAAACAACAAATTAAAATCTCTCATAGGCCAAAGGAAAGGAATATATAGAAAAATAAAACGTGGAGAGGAACACTTACGTAACCGGTACGCGATGTTTAATAGATACGTAAAGAGGGAGATACGGAAAGCAAAGAGAAGTTATGAAATTAAGGTTGCTAGCGAATCGAAAGAAAACCCCAAAGGTTTTTGTCAAATTTACCGTACGAGAAATAAAGATAGGATATGACCTCTCAGAACAGAAAGAGGTGACAATACCCTGAAGACAAAGAAATGTGCTCCAAAATGAATTATTATATCATATCAGTATTTATCAAAGAAAATCTAGACTTGGTCCCTCAAGCAGCAAATATTTACGATGACAATACGGAAAATATTCTTAGTAAAATAACCATTACTAAGGAGGACGTGTTGAAAGGAATTAATAAACTAAAACCTCAAAAATCGTCAGGTCTGGACGATATATAAGCAAAAATGATGAAAGAAGTCAAAGAAGAATTATGTCATCCACTTTAATCTTATTTAATGACCCAGTAATTTCAGGAGAAGTTGCAGAGGCGTGGAAGATCGTAAACGTAGTGCCCATTTTTAAAACGGATGATAAAGCATCTGCGTCGAATTATCGTCTGATAAGTGTACCGTCAATAGCAGAAAAATCGCCTGAGTCAGTTTTCGCAAATAAGATTAGAGAACACTTAGAAAGATTTAATCTTACAAAAAAAAAAAAAAGTCAGCACGGATTTAGACAAGGCCGATCGTGCCTCACAAAATTGTTGTCATTCTTCTCAGAAGTCTATGAAGCAGTAGATAGCGATAAAGCTAATGATATTATTTATCTGGACTTTAGTAAAACTCTGATAAGGTCTCACGCGAAAGGTTAGTTAGAATGGTTCAAACACACGATATAGACGGCGATACCTCAAAATGAATAAAGTCCTGGGTGAAAGGACGAAAGCAGAGAGTATTATTAAGTGCAATTTAGTCGGATTTGGTATCAGTAACTAGTGGTGTACCACAGGGTTCAGTGTTCGGTCCTTTATTATTTATTATGTATATGTAAATGATCTAGACGAAGGAATCACTAGTAGTATCAGCATATTTGCCGACGATACAAAAATAAGGCGTATCAGTAACTCCACATTGTGATTAACTCGACTGACAGTTGCCACAATTTAGAAAAGGACCTCAATATACAGTATTGTCCAGATCATCTAAAACTTGGCAAATGGAATTTAACATTGAAAAATGTTAAGTACTTAACGTAGGCAAGATCATTGGAAATACTAGATACAGCTTAGATAACAAAGGAATTAGTAAATCAGAATGCGAGAGAGATCTAGGATATCTTCTTCTTCACCCTTCGGCTCTCCCCTTAGGGGTCACCACAGCGGATCACCCGTCTCCATCTTACTCTGTCTTCTGCATCTTCTTCTGTTACACCTACCACCCACATGTCCTTCTTCACCACATCCATAAACCTTCTCTTTGGCCTTCCTCTATTTCTCCTGCCTGGTAATTCCATTTCCAGCATCCTCCTCCCGACATACTCCTCATCCCTTCTCCGCATATGTCCAAACCATCTCAGTCTCGCCTCTCTAACTTTGCCCCCAAACTAAATTACGCGCACTGTCCCTCTAATATGTTCATTTCTAAGTTTGTCCAACCTCGTCACTCCTAGTTAAAAATGCAACATCTTCAAATCTGCTACCTCCAACTGTGCCTCCTGTCTATTTTTTAGTGGTACTGCCTGCATTCCTTACAACATCGCTGGCCTCACTACAGTCTTATAAACTTTCCCTTTCATTTCTGTAGAGAGTTTTTTGTCACAGATCACTCCTGTCACCTTTCTCCACCCACTCCATCCCGCCTGCACTCTCTTTTTTACCTCTCTACAACACTCTCCGTTACTTTGTACAGTTGACCCCAAGTATTTGAATTCATCTACCTTTGCCACCTGTAAACCTTGCAGCCTCACGGTTCCCCTGTCATCTCTCTCACTTACACACATTTTCTGCTTACCTTCACCCTTCTCTCCAGTGCATATCTCCATCTCTCAAGCTCTGCCTCAGCTTCCTCCCGGCTCACACTATATATCACAGTGTCGTCCGGAAACATCATTGTCCACGGAGGCTCCTGTCTAATATCATCTGTCAATCTGTCCATCACCACTGGAAACAAGAAGTGGCTCAAAGTCGATCCTTGATGCAATCCCACCTTCACCTTGAAACCCTCAGTCATTCCTACTGCATATCTCACTGCTGTTGCACTATCGTCGTTTATGTCCTTCACCATCCTCACGTACTTCTCAGCCACTCCAGACTTTCTCATACAGCTCCTCTCTCGGTACAATATCATAAGCCTTCTCCAAGTCTATAAACACACAATGCAACTCCTTCTGGCCTTCTCTGTACTTCTCCATCATCATTTTCAAAGGAAATATGGCGTCTATAGTACTTCTCCCTGGCATGAAACCAAATTGCTCCTCGCAGATCCTCACTTCTCTTCTCACCCTAGCTTCCACCACTCTTTCCCATATCTTCATTGCATGGCTGATCAGCTTTATACCTCTGTAGTTGCTGCAGCACTGCACATCACCCTTGTTCTTGAAAATCGGAAGTAGAATACTTTTTCTTCACTCCTCCGGCATCCTCTCACCCTGCAGGATTTTGTTAAACAATCTGGTAAACCACGTCACAGCCATCTCTCCTAAGCTTCTCCATGCTTCCACTGGTATACCATGTGGGCCCACTGCCTTGCCATCCTTCATCCTCTTCATGGCATTCCTCACTTCTTCTCTGCTGATCTCTTGCACTTCCTGACTCACTACCTCCAACTCTTCCAACCTACATTCTCTCATATTTTCTACACTCATCAACTCTTTGAAATACTCCTTCCACCTTCTTAGTACAGTCTCCTCACTTGTCAGTACATTACCATCTGCATCCTTTATCATCCTAACATGCTGCACATCCCGCCCAGCTCTGTCTCTGCCTGGCTAATCAGTACAGGTCTTTTTCCCTTTCTATACTATTCAAATTCTTGTACAGCTTCTGGTATGCCATTTCTTTTGCCTTAGCAACCTCTTTCTTGGCTATGTTCCCCGTTTCCTTATACTCCCGAATGCTTTCTTCGTCTCTGTGTCTATCCATATTCTTCTTTGCCTGCTTCTTCCTATTTATGCTATCCTGTACTTCTTCAATCCACCACCAAGTCTCCTTGACTTCCCTCCTCTTCCCTGATGTCACTCCAAGTACCTCCTTGACTTTCACCCACACCATTTCTGAGATAAGTGCCCATCCGTCCTCGTCTTCCCTGCCTCCGAGATCTAGGATATATGGTTAGCAAAGCCCTCAAACCAAGGCAACAGTGAATTAATGCGAGAAATAAAGCAAATAGGGGCCTAGGATTTAATTCGACAAGCGTGAGCAATAGGTCATCAAAAGCAATATTGTAAATTTATCTATCATTAGTAAGGCCACATTTAGACTACGCCGTACAACTTTGGTGTTCTTACTATAGAATGGATATTAACTCGTTACAAAATGTAAAGAGAAGAATGACAAAAATGATACATGATGTTCGGAACCAGTCATGTGAAGACAGACTAAAAAGACTAAGTCTGGACTCACTAGAGAGGCTAAGAGTATGAGGAGACTTAATTGAGGTGTTTAAGTGAATGACGGAAATAAATAAGGGATATATTAGCAAGGTCCTTAAAGTGAGCATACAAGGTGGAACTAGAAGTAATGGTTTCAAAAAAAAAAAAAAAAATCTGTTATAATATGGAAAAAGGTAGAAATTGCTTTGGTAATAGAGTAGTAGACGAATGTAATAAGCTCCCTAGTAAAGTAGTTGTTGCCCCATCCAATGAGAGTTTCAAGCATAGGCTAGATAAGCATATGACAAATAAGGAGCGGGTATAGAAGAATTCTAACAACCAATACTAATTCATTCTCTTTCCTTTTCAAGTTATGCTATGGTAGTATCTTTTTCTCCTTTCACACTTTCTGATAAAATGTCCGCGCAAGATTCTATATACTGCATGGTGTTCTTTCAGACTTCTTCCTGCCGGCTTCGGCTGTAGGGTTTGGAGGGCGGGGGAGAGCCATCTTCTTGGATATTCTTATCTCATTCTAGTAGTTCAGTTTATCTTCTGGGAGCTGCCCAGCATGGGCCAACCGGCCTACTGCAGTTATCCTCTCTTCTTATGTTCTTATGTTTCCATGGTTGTTCAGTCTGTATATAGATGTGGTTGTAAAATGTAACACAGGGTAGGGCAGTGGATGTTGGAGCGGCCCTAATGAGAGAGGGTATTGTTTGGAACTCTCTGTACAGTTGTTTGCAGATGATATTGTGTTGTTAGGTGAAGACGAAGGGTAGCTGCAAGGCTTGGTGGATGAGTTTGGGAGAGTGTGTAACAAACGGAATTTAGAGGTGAATGAAGGGAAGAGTGAAGTTTTGGTCTTTGAGAAAAATGAAGCCACTGAATGTACAGTGAGATTGGATGAGGAGGAAATAGAAAATGTGAGTGCGTTTAAGTACTAGGGTAGTGTGATGAGTATGGATGGAAATTTGGACGGTGAAGTGCTTGAAAGAGTACAACAAAGAAGAAAGGTTCTTGGTTCCTTGAAAGCAGTGATAAAAAACAGGGAAGTAAATAAGTTACTGCATGAGAGTCTTCTGAAACCGGTTTTAACATATGGAAGTGAACCTTGGACTTTGTTGGAAGGACACAAGTCAAGAGTGAGAGCAATAGAAATGAGTTATCTGAGAGGAGCATGTGGACACACATGAAGAAACAGACTGACAAATGAGGAAGTGAAGGAGTGTTGCGGTTTGGATGCGGATGTGATGGGAAGAGCTAGGAGAAGCAGAATGAGGTGGTTGGGCCATGTGGAGAGGATGGGGCGTGAGAGACTTAAGAGGAGAGTGTATGTGACTGAGGTGGAAAGGGGGGAGAGGGAGGGGGAGACCGAGGATGTGGTGGAAGGATGGAGTGGAGAGGTATATGAGAGACGGATGTGCGAGCTTGGAGCAGGGCAATGAAATGGTGGGGGATACGGCGACATGGAGGTGATCTGTTTATGGCCACGGCTTATGGGATGAAAGAGTCTGGGAATATATATATATATATATATATATATATATATATATATATATATATATATATATTGTTACGCTGTCCGCCTTTCCATTCCCACGGGTGCAGCCGTTACAGCTGGGCTAGGGGATTATGCAGTATATATCCGTGTCATTCGCGGAGTTTAAATTAGCGAGTGTTACAAGTTCTTTTGTTTCTTTCGTTCCTGCCACTGAGGGCAATTTTATTTCATACCATGCTGAGTATGCATTTGATTATTTTGATTGTCTTATGTGAGCTACCAGTATATTTAATGATATTTTGCTTGCATTAGAAGTATCAATTCATTGTAGAGAGAGAGAGAGAGGGGGCACGAATTTAAGTTCCTTGTTAATTAATCTGATTCATGCGTTCGCGCTTGACTGCACACGAGCCTTTGGGCAGTGTCTTCCCAACCAGCTTCAGTATCGGGTGTTTGTACACTCTCTCTCTCTCCCCAGTCATTTTTTTATGCCGAGCTGGCGTTTTCATTTAAGTTTATTTTTATTCTTTTGTTGCTGACTGAGGGAAGTAGTTATTTTATTTGTTTTTGTGACCTTGTTGTCTTTGGAGGGCCAGTATGGCTCACCGTAGTCCTCTCGCTGCCTTAATTAACGTTCCCCAACACACATACATACACACACACCCCTAACCCCTACACAGTTCAGTCCCATCTACTTGCACAAGGCTAGTGAGAACTATCGTGAGCCATCAACTGCGTTCCCCCTTGGACACGGGTTAAGTAGAAAGTCGTCACCACCGGAAGTAAGTGGGAGGTGTTCCTGTAAACTGTCTCGGGCGGTATTATTTCCGGTAGTGACGATAGTAGGCTAGATTCATAGGTAGGCTGTTCCGTTTTGCTGTCAAAGTACAGAGTGTTGCGTATTTAATATTCTTCCGTTGTGCAGTTTTTCTCTAGTTTGCGGAGTGTGAGTGCCGGGGTCTGCGTTATTTTTGCAACGCAGTGGAGGCCGATCATCTAAGGCTGCCTTGTTGTCTTTTTGTAATAGCCCCGGGCTGGTGCTACCGTAACAATATATATATGTATATATATATGTATATGTATATAAGTAATCCCCATACTATCCAGACGCCCACTTTCTGGACATCTCCACTTACCGGACATAATCGTCCCGGGATCCAATATTCCCAAAATGGTCCGAAAACCGCAAAAAAATCGAAAAAACTCGACTTTTTCCCACCCGTAATTTGAACTTGGTGCACACGGCGCGGGACAGCTTTGTTTTGGTGTGTCATTCCTCCGACATCTGCTAGAGCTCCCCTGCATCCTCCCCACTTACCGCCAGTCTCTTGTCGTGAGTGCACGCTCGTCATCATGGCTGCCCACGTGCTTGCTTTTGTGGTGGTGCCTTACCTGCTGCAGGCCCTCCTGCTGCTCTCGTGCCTCTCCTTTGTGTGTGTGATGATTGCGCCGCTGCCTGAGAAGAGGAAGAGAGTGGTTTTGACTCTGGAGAAGAAGAGGGAGATATTGGAGAAAGTGGATGCGGGATGGTCTTCGTCACGCATCCTTCGTGAGTTCAACCTGGCCCGATCTACTTTGTTTGATATCAAGAGATCCCGAGACAAACTCATGCAGTACACGGCTGACTTCTCGTCAGGAAGATGATGTTTACTCCCATGTATGCTGAAGTCGACCTCTCCACATTGATTTGGTATCGACAGCAACGTGCTGCTGGTGTGATGGTGCATGGCACAGAGCTGAAGGCTGCTGCTGAGAAGTTTGCCCTAGACTTCAAGGCAACCGAGGGTTGGCTCTACCATTCAAGTTACGACATGGCCTTACCAATCGTAAGTCTCATGGCGAAGCTTTGGACGCTAATGAGGAAGGAGTAGAGGAGTTTCGGCACAAGGTGAAGGGCTTGATCGACAGGGAGGGCCTCACTCTCAGTCAAGTCTACAATGCTGACGAAACTGGTTTATTCTTTCGCTCTTTCCCTACGAACACTCTAGCTGAGGAGACGGAGGAGCATGTAACTGGCCGCAAGCTCTCCAGGCAAAGGATATCTGCTTTGTGTTGTGCTAATGCTAACAGCATGCACCGGCTTAAGCCCGTTACTGTTGGCCGTGCAAAGCAGCCTCAGTGTCTTCGTGGGGTGACGGATGTCCTTCGTGTCATTTGGTACCATTCCTTGAAGGCATGGTTCACAGTCCACATCTTCAAAAACTGGTTCCACCGCCATTTGGTCAAGGAGGTCATACATTACCAGACAGAGAAACTGGGAATCCCACACGACCAGGTAAAGGCCCTCCTCCTCGACAATGCACCTACCCACCCGTGCGACAAGGACTTGGTGGCTGAGAATGGCTGCATTAGGTGCATGTTTCTGCCACCTAATACTACTGCTCTCATCCAACCAATGGACCAAGGAGTGATCGTGGCAACGAAGCGGCTGTACCGTCGGAAGTTCCTGGACGAGGTGATGGTTGTTCTTGAGGATGAGGACGAGCGCAGGGAGGGACGGGACACATGAGGCTAGCGGACTTTGGAAAATCTTTGCTGCTACAACATCAAGTCTGCCATTTACAACTGGACCAGTGCATGGAAGGAAGTCCCTGTCAAGACTCTAGAACATGGTTGGTCTCGTCTGCTTCTCGGAACGGATGTGGAGCACGATTTCCTAGGTTTCGATGTGGATGACTTCTATGCGCGTCTACGTGCGCATGGGGACAATGTTGATGTGGACGAAGTGCGTGAGTGGTTGGATGATGATGAGGGCGATCCTGGGTATCAGACCCTGTCTGATATCGAGATCGCATCTTCAGCTGCAGGTGTCAGTACCCGACTTGAAGATTCCGATGAGGACGGCGACAATGATGCGGACTCCTCTCAACATGACACTACTCCAGCCATCCCCAAGCTGAGCGCACTCCAGGAACACCTTGAGTTCATTCTGGACTACCTGGAACACCCGGACTGCAACAGGGAGATGGGGCCCTTGGGACTTGTGGAGGAAGTGCGTGCTTTCAGGCAGTGCATCATTAATTATCAGAATTGTCGTTCCTTGCGTCAATCAATGATTGACAGCTTTTTCAGGCCCGTGACCCCCACTTTGCCCAGCCCTGGCTCCACTCTGTTGCCTCCCCAAGACAGGCCCTCATGCTCCAAGCCACAGCCAAGCACATCAGCCACAGTGGAGTCACCGGTCGACATGAGTTTGCGCCTATCTTCAGAGTCGTCTGCAGTGGGTACGCCATCACCACGACCCAGCGACGCACACCTAGGTCACCTCCCTGTGCTACTCTCAGACTCTGCCAGTGATTAAACGGGAAGAACATTTCCACCAGACGACAAGGGAATTTAGTGTTGTACAGTGAAAGAAAAACAGTGCATATTGTTAAGAAATTAGAAAGCTGAGTGAAAAGAGACTGATTTAATAGACTTTCAATGTTACTAAAATTAACTAGAGTGTGTTATGTTTAGAAAATGGATTTATGAGGGCAAAGACTTTAAGTGCAGAGTGCAACATTTATTTCATAAATTTACAATGGAGCATAAGTAACACAAGAGTGTGCAGTGTTAAGTGAATGGACTTCTGAGTGCGAATGACTGAGTTCAGTGCAAGACTTCATGAACAGTGTACTGCAAGTGCTTCAGGAAATCTTTCCTACTGTCAGAGTCTGAGATGAGGCGGTTATTCATCGAGATGGCCAAGGACTTGCTGTAAGTACCCAGAATATTTCATATTGTACTGTACTGTATTTTCCATACTGTACTTACCTCTAACACCTCATTTCACTCTTTTATGTCCCTATGCATGTGCAGTAGGGAGGTATTTCTCCGAGTTAGGGTCCATAAATACCAGTCCAGGAGCCAGAGACTTGTAAGTACCCGAATGTTTAATATTGTATAAACTCACCTCTAAACCCTCATTTTATGGTTCTTTTGCATTTATTTCAGTCTTTCATGTTACTTATTGGTATGAATTGGGTCTTAAATAGGTGTTATACATGTCCAGAGGGAGTTGTATAGGTGTTTTTCTGAGTTAGGGTCCATAAGTACAAGTCCAGGAGGCTGGGGCCCACTATCCGGGCAGAACCACTTTCTGGACATTCATTTGGCTTTATTGCGTCAGATAGTGGAGGGATTACTTTATATATATATATATATATATATATATATATATATATATATATATATATATATATATATCCATTCATCCATCCATCCATCATGGAATCCTAGGGGCTAGGCAGTTGGTCCTGACATTTAAGATGAGAGTGACCAACCTGACTCATCCCTGAGTGCAATTACGTGAGCAATAAACCCCAATTACCCCTTGGATATAAACCTTCACCGGCTCAATCCGACTGGAGCACAATAATTACCCACTAAACCACCAGGCGCCAAAATCTGTTTATATGATTACCACCTAGCGTAGTAAATGGTTTCCTGGTGTACAAGAAACTAATATATATATATATATATATATATATATATATATATATATATATATATATATATATATGTCTATCTATCTATATACCTAGGCTGCTTCCCCCAAGGAAAGGGAGGTAGCCGAGACAGGACGACACACTCCCCATTTACTAGTCCATTCAAACACATTCATTCGCATCTTAGCCCCAAAGGGGAGAAGGGACAGATCCTTACCGCACCACACAGCACAAGGGTCAACTGCGTAGTGCAATCAGTGACATCTGCAGCAAGACCCGACAGCAGAGCTGGTTTACCCCTACCACATCATAATAGACCCATCCCCTTACTCGCACCTGACCTGACTAGCTCATCAGACCAAATGCGGGAGAATATCCCCTCAGGGCTGCATCATCATTTATTCATTCACAATTTCTCTCCATTTATTTCTGTCATGCACAGCCATTCTTCCTTGCTCAACAGACATCCCTCTTGCATCCAGCGCTCTCTTCACACTGTACATCCATTCTATTCGTGGTCTTCCTCTCAGCCTTACACCTCTCACATCAGATCTAGTTATCTTTTTCACCAATCGCTCATTATCCATTCTCTCCATATGCCCAGACCATCGCAACACCCTCTGCTCAACTCTACCAGGCATCTCCCGAACAACTCCAGTTCTCCTTCGCACTTCATTATTTCTCACTCGATCCATACGTGTCACTCCACACATACTCCTCAGACACCTCATCTCCATTACTTTCAAACTTTTCCTCTCTGCTACACCGATATTCCATGTTTCATCCCCATATAACGCAGTTGGTACCACAACACCCTAATACAGCCTTCTGTTTACATCCATTCGAAGCAAACAACATCTAAACACTTTTTTCATTCCTCCCAGCACCTTTCCTACTTCATTCATTCTAAACTTCACTGCATCTATTCTTCCATCCACAGCAACATGTGACCCTTAACATTTAAAACACTCTACCTCCTCAAGCAACTCGCCATTCAAAACTATAGTCATCCCCCTACCATCTACCAACCTCGTACACTTCATCACTTTACTCTTATTCTCATTCATTTTCAATTTCTTTCACACACCCTTCCAAACTCCTCTGCCAACTGTCTAAATCTCTCCTCTGAATCAACCACCAGTGCAGTCTCATCTGCAAACAGCAGCTGTTTCAGATTCCACTCTCCACCATCAACATTCACCAAACTCAGACCTCCACCTAACACTCATGCATTCACCTCCCTTACAAAATCATCCATATAAATATTAAACAACCAAGGTGGCATCACACATCCCTGTTGCAGCCTGACTCTCACGGGAAACCAATCACTCACAGCATTTCCCACCTCTTACACAAGCTCTATTATTTACATAAAAACTTTTCACCCCTTTCAGTAACCTACCATCAAGTCCATACAATCTTAAAACAGTCCACAATGTCTCCCTATCAATTCTATCATACGCTTTCTTTAAATCCATGAATGCCCAAAACACATCCTTTCTTTTCGCTAAATACTTTTCACACACTTGTCTCACAGCAAACACCTGATCAACGCATCCCCTCCCTCTCCTAAAGCCACACTGTTCATCACCAATCACTTCCTTTGTAGCCTCTCTAACTCTCATAATTAACACTCTACCATAAACCTTACTTACAACACTCAACTGACTTATACCCCTAAAGCTAGTACTTACATACTTATCACCCTTGCCTTTATGCAACAGGAGCACACAAGCACTTGCCCATTCAATTGGCACCATACCTTTCACAAAGCACACAATCAACAATCTTACTAACCAGTCAACAATAGTCACTCCGCCACCCTTCAGGCATTCCACAGCACACCCATCCATTCCCGCGGCTTTCCCTGTTCTCATCTCCTTTACTGTCTTCTCCACTTTCTTTTTCGTGATCAAAGAATCATTCAACTCTCCCAACACATTTATTCCTTGCACCCTTCCATCCGCCACAATCTCAGCCATCCTTTCCTCCTCTACATTTAACCCGCCCCGTCCCGTCGATGTATGGGTACATTGCAACGTTTTGCATTTGCCAGTCGTGGCGACGTACCAGTACGTTGTGCAATTGTAAAGTGCATAATTTCCACAATTTTCAAATTTCGTGCTTTATTTTCGGTACGTATCCTCGCTTGACCTTCCCCTACCTGCCACCAGGCAGGGACACTCAGCGACCCCGCACAACCCGTCCTAACCCGTGGCTCGTCCACTCACCTGTTAGCAATGGTCCTGCTCAGACATGGCTACGAGAGGTCTCTCAGAGGTCGAAATTCAAGCCGCTCTGGACGCCTTTACAGGCGACAGTGATTCCCCACTGGACGACAAGGTTGTTGACAAAGATTATGTGCAGCCAAAGGAGGAGGAAATCACCAGCAGTGATGAAGAAGTCCCGTCCCCCAGGAAGCGGCAGTATGTGACTTACCATGCTGCTAGAAAGGGGCAGCCGGCCAATAAACCACATGCAACATCCTATGCCCAGCCCCAACGTGATGTGGAACCCGAATTTCATGACAAGGATGAGGACGAGGACGAGGACGGAGTCATGGGACGTGCTGCCACGTGGTATGGATGTGAGGTAATTACTCATCGTGGCCCTGAGCGCACAGCACGTCGGACGAGCAGGTATAGGCCTAGTATTTTGTCTGGGGAGGTAGGAAGTGCTGTGGAGGGAGTGGGGAGTGAAAGGGAAAGTGGAGGGAGGAGTATGGAAAGTGAGAGTGGCGTGAGTGAGTCATTGCTCTCCCTAGGAAGTGAGGCGGCTGGGTGTATCACGTAGGCGAGTGTGGGTGCGTTCTGTATCATGTGGGGTTGTGATGGAGGGGAAAGGTTGGGAGGAACCACTCCCAAGCACGTCTTATGCTCGCCAATGTCTCCAAACACGTGGATGAGTAAGGGTGCATGAAAAATCATGGGGTGTTGTCATGGAGGGGGAAGGTGGGGAGGAACCACTCCCCAGCACGTCTTATGCTCCCCAATATTCCCTAACTTCATCCCCACAGCCCCCTAATGTTCCTCAAGGCCATAAGGGTAAGGGAAAGAGAAAGGGTAAAGGCAGAGGGAAGAGGAGTGAGAGTGGGGAAGCCCTCCGCACTCCTTCTCCCAACCTCCCCCATCAGCGTCTCCTCCCGACCCAGACGAAGGCAGTGATGAGGATGATGGGGACGAGGGATTTGTGGGATGGAATTGGGAGGATGGGAGTGATTTTTCTCCCCTCATTCACTCCTTCACTGAGCAGGGGCGCTCTGGCTGCATTGCTCCCAGAATTCACCGTAATTCCACCAGGTTGGATTTTTTCCACCTGTTTTTTAGTGAGGCATTCGTGGAGCAGATTGTTTACCAAACCAACCTTTTTGCAAGCACCCAGCGCCTTGAGAGTGAAAGATTGGGAACAAGGAGTAGGCATTCTATCAAGGAGTAGGCATTCTATCATATATGAATACCCTGTCTCCCTTTCAGAAATGTTCCTATTTTTTGCCCTGGTCCTTTTGATGGGTATTATACGAAAAAACAGAATTCCGGCTTACTGGACAAGGGACCCTGTTATGTTTACACCAATATTTGGGCAAGTCATGAGCCGTAATCGGTTTCAACAAATTCTAAGTCGCCTCCATTTCTATGATGCTCATGATCCTGCAAATGCGAATGACACAGATAAAATGAGGCGAATTAGGTTGGTCTTTGATCAGCTAAGGCAAACCTTTCGTTCGTCATTTTATACCTCGTCATAGACAAGAGTCTCGTGTTGTGAAGAGGTAAGATTTCATTTAGGCAGTATATACCCAGCAAAAGGCACCATTTTGGGTTCAAGATCTTTGTTATGTGCGACTGTAGGACTGGATACGTGCAAGACATAGTCTTGTACACCAGTGCACAGACAGACATAATAGAAGATCGGAGTATTGGACTGTCGGGAGCAGTGGTAAAGACAATGATAGAAGATTACCTTCATCGTGGTCACGTCCTCTGCCTGGACAACTGGTACACTAGCCCTCTTCTTGCTCGTTATCTTCACATGCATGAAACGGGAATCTGTGGAACTGTGAAGGTGAACCGGCGTCACATGGCCAAGGTAGGGCGGAAACTTAACAGGAATTAGGTTGTTTTCTTCAAAGCCAACAACATCCTTGCAACTGTGTGGAAACATAATAGAGAAGTAAGCCTCTTGTAAACAGTTCACCGCCCCTTGATGCACCGTACTGATTCTGTTGATTACCGGAGCGAGAACAGGCATCACATTTGGAAACCTGAGTGTGTCATGGACTATAACATAAACATGCGCCTGGTGGACCAGTCAGACTCCATGATATCGACGGTAGAGTGTGCCAGGACCACGATGAAGTGGTATAAGAAACTGTTCTTTCACTTGCTAGACATCTCTGCTCTGAATTGCCACCACATTCACGCCATGACAACAGGAGTTCATGAAACCTTTGAAGGGTTTGTGAGGAAGCTCACAAGAGAGATGTTTGCACGGTATGCTGTTGAAAGGCCCCAACATCGCACCCGCACTGCCCCTATTGCCCAAACTCCCCTGAGAATATCCGGCCGCCATTTCCCCACTCCTATCCCTCCCCAGCCAAACAGACCTAGGCCCCAACGCAGGTGTCACGTGTGTAGCAATTCCCGGGTGAGACTCACCACACAGGGGAAGGACACCCGCTATGAGTGCGTGGAGTGTGACGTGGGTCTCTGTATTAACCCATGTTTCAGTGAATATCACACCTTGATGCAATTCTATTATGGTGTGAATGCGATAGGACGCTGAAACTACGAAGGAAATGCGACAAACAGACGCTCAGTGAAATTATCAGTCATGATGATCTGAAAAAATTAGTATAAAGTGCATGCATACGGGTATAACATAAGTGCAAAAATTGTATGTAAGTGTATAAATATGCTGTAAGTGGAAACATACCTAGCGAGGGTTTTATGATGCGATATTCTGTCCCTCAGTGCAATAAATAAGGCCATAAATATGTAAATATTATTATTGGAAATGCAAACGGGTATAAGTTCAAATTATTGTAAGTGCTGAAATATATTCTAAGTCAAAATATTCCTAGCATGTGTATAGAGATGCGATATCCTGACGCTCAGTTGAATGAATAAGGCCCGTAATTAGGAAAACAGAAGTCAACAAGTGGGAAAGTGTGTAATATATGTGAAGAATTTGTATGTAAGTGTTTGAGTATTACGTTGGTCGAAACATTCATTGCGAGGGTATTTTCATGCGATATTCTGACGCTCACTTAAATAAATAATGCCAGTAACTATGTATAGTGCAGTATAGGGGTGTAAACGTGTGTAATGTAAGTGGGAAAATATAATTGGAATGAAAAAATAAAGTAGAAGATGAAACACGAGTGTTTGCGATTGTGTTTGCTATGTGAATATGCACTAGCATTTCGCTAAATGCCCTCGTAATGAATGTAAATAATTGAAAACATTTACAGTGGTGGAGGAAAGGTTCTATGTAAAGGAAAAAATAATAGGAAAGTGATAAAACAATTGGTTGTGTTGAAATACGAGTCATAGCAAGTGCGCTTAGTAAGCCGATGTGCGCTAAACTTATGCTGCATGTCATCATAATGAATGAAAACATCTGATAACATTTACAAACAGTAAAAATAGGTAAAATGTCAATGAAACAGAAGTATACAAGTAGAAAAAACGATATGTTGACTGATACAAGAAACTTAGCATATAGCATGTTACGACTCGGACCTAACTCGCTATGCTCTCGCAATGGTACAATGCTTATTTTTCATATATATGTGTCTGAAATCCATTATATTGCTACTCTTATTGTTTATTAGTTCAAATTCAATAAATATAGAGGTGTTGTGTGTTGTTTCTCCCAATATTTCCTACCATAGAAAACGTGAGTGCCTCACAAGTCAATGATAGAATATGATACCTGGCGCGGGGGACCTCACCTGTTCCGACCACTTATGAACCACGGTAAGACCTTTCTTGGTGATTTACCTTTGTTTCTCAACCAAAGCGGAAGTTTTAGCCAAAAAAATTTATTTCCAAAATAGCTCGGGACTGGGGGATGTCGGAGGTGCAGAAAACCTCGGGACGTGATGGGTTAACAATCTTTCAAAATACTCTGCCCATCTCTTCCTTATTGCATCCATCTCCATTAACATCCTTCCATCCTCTGCTTTTACTCGCTCTTCCTTCCCAGACTCTCCCTTTCGTACCCTTTTCACCTCCTTCCAGAACATTTTCTTATTCTGTTGAAAATTCTCATTCAGCCGCCTACCCCACCTCTCATCTGTTTCCACTTTAGCATCACGCACAGCCCTTCTCGCCCTATTCCTCTTCTCCTTATACCTCTCATATGACACCTCATCCTTCCTCTGCAGCCACACTTTATATGCATGTCTCTTCTCAGCCACAGCCATACTTACTTCCTCGCACCACCATTCACTTCCTTTTCTTACACCACCACCCACACTTCTCACACCACACACCTCTTCTGCATGCCCCACCACAGCACTCTTAAACAACTGCCATTCCTCCTCCACATTACCATTTTCCTGATCATTCACTGCGTTCCACTCATCTTTCAATTTCTCCTGATACTCTATTTTTTTCTATCTTTTATCCAACTCATTCTCAAAACCTCCCTGCCACACCTAACTCTCTTAGCTCTCACCCATCTCATACCTACTCGTAACTTTCCTTCCACCAGGTAGTGGTCAGACATACCTCCATCCTCCCCTCTCAGAAGTCTCACATCCAACAATCTTCCTATTACATTTCTAGACACAACCACATAGTCCATCAAAGCTTTATCAACAACCCTTCCACCCTCCTGTCTCATCCTTGTATACTTATAAATATCTCTCTTCTCAAATAGCATATTTCCGATCACCATCTCTCACTCAACACACATCCCTATCATTCGTTCCCCATTTTCATTTCTTCCAGGCACACCGTGCATACCAACTACACCTTCAACTGCTACATTTCCCACTCTAGCATTCAGATCTCCCATCATTACCACATTCACATTCGGTCCAAAACTCTTCAGACACTCATCAACATCATTCCAGAAAGACTCCCTCTCTTCTTGATCCCTTTCACTACCAGGCCCATATGCACTCACAAAAACCCACAACTCACGTTCAAATTTCACTTTCACCCACATCAGTCTTGATGACACCTCCTTCCGTTCAATCACACACTGCTGTACTTCCGGACTCACTAACAAGGTCACACCTTCTCTTGCCCTTCCTCTATCAACACCTGACAATCTTCCATTCACATTTCCAAACATAGACTCGCCCTTCCCTTTCATCTTCGTTTCACTCAAAGCTAACACATCCAACTTTCTTCTCACAAACATTCTCCCAATCTTCTCCCTTTTTAGCCTCAATCCTACTATATCCATGCACATTCATAGACCCAGTCTTTAGGGTACGGGGATAATTCAATCCCCTATCCCTTTTTATGGCCTGTCTCTTTTTAGGAACTTAAAAACAGAGGAGGGGGTCCCTAGTCCCCTCACCCCGCCCCTTTTAGTCGCCTTTTACGACATGCAAGGAATACGGTGGTAGTATTCTTCCTAACACAACCTGGCCACAGAGTAGTAGTACCACTCCATAGTGCGGCGAGATTGTGTCCCTACACCCACAGGGGATAATATATATATATATATATATATATATATATATATATATATATATATATATATATATATATATGTATATATATATTTATGTATGCTTCCAAGCCCAAGCTTATCTGTAATGTGCAAGGCACACTCAGATGGCTCCTGGCCATGGAAGAAATAATCATTCTAGGGTAAATCAAAGAAGCACTGCCTGAGGACCTCCCAATCTGCAGCTCCAAAGTGCCACGGTTGACATTTCTCTGGGGGGTCCACAGGCCGTACCAGACGAATAGAACGGGTTAAGGTAATACGTTGTGATCGGAGGAGCCCAACAGAAAGAAAAGATTAACAGTGTAAGGAGAAGGATTAGTCGTAAGGAAGAGGTCAAGTATGTTGGTGCTCTCTCCAAGGCAGTCAGGGATACAGGTAGGATGCTGTACAAGCTACTCTAGGTCATGAAGGGTAGTAAAGATGTAGGCTTGTTTACCAGGTGGATCAGTGAAAGGAGAGGAGAGCCAAAGGTGGTAGTGAACATTGAAATCTCCTAGAATGGAGATTTCAGAGAAAGAAGAAATGGATAGAACGTTATCTATCATAGAAGTAAGATTTTTTACGTATGTGTCCTATTCCCAAGTACCAGCAGTCCTCCTTAGGGCCCAGTAGTCCTACATCTTCACATGTCATCACTTTGGCGCTAACACCCACCCTCCCTATTGAATACATGGTAGAGCAATCTCATACAGGAATTGTGTACTGTTATTAGTGGGGGTGCTTCAATGACATGTCGGCTGGTTGTCTGGTAGATAATAAAAGTCTGCTTTTTAAGAAATTCGAATCCTTAAACTGTTCCCTGCCCCAGCCGGGATTCGAACAAGAGTCCATGAGGACTGCAGGCCGCCTTTCTACCGAATTAGGGGATACGTAAACTGTGCAGATATATTTAGTCAGAGAATGACAGGACAGCTGAAGCCAGAGAGTGGAGAATTCAGAAGAATCAAGTTCAGAAACACGAGAGCAAGATAAATCGTTGCATACATATATACAACAGCAACATTTGGCTTTGAAATGAGTATAGAGAAAGTACAAGGATATAGAAAAGCGTTTGCTGTCAGTTGCTTCGGATAAGATAGCAGTGTCTCGGTTAAAAAAAAAAAGAAGGTGAGGTTTAAAGGTGTTCAAGAGAGAGAAAGTTAGAGGAAAGGCTGCGAATGTTGCAGAAATGAAGAAGTGAGTCAGCCAGTGGTTCCAGGCAGCTCGTAGAGTCGACACCGGGAGAAGGGTGGATGGTGCGGGCATTTGTGGTCTTCCCCCCCCCCCCGGGGACTCTGAGGCATGGTTTAAATGTGCCATTTTCCTTTTTTTAATTTTGAAAAGGAAGTGTAGTGTAGTGTTGATGTAGTTTGGTGTTGACAGTTAGAGAAACTTGTAATGGAAAGCATGCTGGCCTACTCTCTGTGTTTCTGAAACACCGAAAAAGTTCAGCAAAGAGAGGTGGTCAGGAACTAGTCCCCAGGGCTAATGAAACGGGAGCTCCAGCTCTCAATGTCATCAGCTTTCCATCCACCTTGGGAGTACTGCCCTGCCCGACTGGTGCTACAGTCTACTGCTGTGATATATATATATATATATATATATATATATATATATATATATATATATATATATATATATATATAACCCTGGAACACATTCGATTTTTTTTTTTTTGTACGCTACCACATTCATGGTCACTGTTATGTACCAATTAAAAAAACATACCTGGAGTTGTTTTTATTAAACTTACAAGGTATGGACTTAAAATGCACTCTTAACACTACAGTCTGACAGAAAAAAAAAAAAAAGTGTAATCCTCCAGTGGTAACTAAAGACAATTTTTAAAAAATTAAGTAAAGACTATAAGCACGAGTATAATGAATGGATCATGATGTCCGGTGACCAGGGGGCAGTAGGGGGGTGTAGGGGGCAGCTGGCTGACTCCCAGTCTCCTGGCAGAAAAACATCAAAGAAAAGTCCATGCACTAAATGTCTAGTGCTGTAACACATTCTTGGACACTTTTATAGCCCACACCTGTGTTATATGAAAAACCTAGCCTAGGAGCGCGCACCAACTACCTTCACCCGACACAGCGCATCATTTTAGGAAGCTATTGGCCACATAGGAAGCAAGGGCCATGTGGCCAAAGTTTGCGTGGGTCACAATAGTGTCCTCGAATGCGTTCCAGGGATATATATATATATATATATATATATATATATATATATATATATATATATATATATATATATATATATATAATAAGGTGGTCCTAATTTTCGATCACGCAAATATTTAGGACGATACCCCCTGAAATCCTTCCATATAACACGAAAACATGTCATGCAATATATTTTTCAAAAATATTTATATTTAGAGGTCGCTCATCGGCCTTTTATGTTATTACGTATCGCCACATTCAGCTTGTCCCACATAGATGTCACAGAAATGTCTTTCACACAAATTTGGTGTCTTGAAACTACTCAGTTATACATTGTACAGAGATTTAAATTCATAGCACCTAGGCAGATCACAGCTGCCTACAGTAAACCGGGCGTGGCAGTTAGATAATTGTCGTTAGACCTCATGACTTGGTTATGCTGCTGATATTCGTGGTGACGATAATTTACTAGATTTCAATGACAGTTTGGTATATAACAGTGTTTCAATTACTAGTTAAGTGCATAGAGATGTCACTGTTGTGTGATAGCATAAAGTGACAATCTAATTGCACCCTTTAATTGCATGCTTTCTACTTTTACAGGCAATCTTACATAATTACTGATAACTGGTTGAACTGTGTTGATTCTGGACGAATATGGCTCTGACGAGTTAGGGCCCTGATGCTAAAGCAAGGAACCTGACTAGGACTCGGTCTGATGTTTACTTGCTCGGAAAGTTGGAAGATGATATCAAAGGATCCAAATTGCCTTCAAACCGCCAAGCCCTAGGTTATCTTTTGCACCTCCACCTGAAGCAGAACAAGACAATTAAAACAACAATGACAGCTACAATTGAAAAAGTGGAACAGTTCTGGGAGCGTGCCTGTATTCCAGTTCGACAAACATGCAATTCCAAGAAAAAATTGGAGAAGATTTTGCTTCAATGGCAATCTCTTAAGAAAAACAAGGGCAGGACAGCACCAGCACAAGTACAGGGTGAGCAATCATTTAAAGATACTTTGGATGACCTTTTTGATATTGCACATGTTGACGCCCTGAAACTGATTACAATAGAAGAGGACAAGCAGTTTCTCATCAGTCAGCGTATGAAAGGTCAGCCAGGGGCAATGGCAGGAATCGATAAGACCCTAAGTATCAAAGAAGCAAATAAGCACCACCGTGAGTATATGGAGCTCAAACGAAGAGAAAAGGCCGCCACTGCATTTGCGGAGATTGAAGAAATCGCTGAATTGGAGAGCAGCAGCAGCAGTACTTTGTCATCTGGGGATGAGTCCAGTGGTAGCTGCATGACTCCTGTGAATGAAGAATTAAATGTAAGTCTTCCTTCACCACCCAAATGTGGTCGGAAAGTTGTGCCGAGTCAAAATTTGTCGGCCACTCTGGATCAACATCAGCTGTCTGATCGCGCTGCTCTGATGATTCTCAGAGAAACAGCAAAAGCTTTGGATCATGATTTCAGTTCATTAATTCTGAACCGCAGCAGCATCAGATGACAGCGACAGAAATGGCACAAAGAGACGACGATGAGCATAATGAATTAGTTCGCTCTGGATGAAGTAATCGTCGTTCATTGGGATGGAAAGCTTCTTCCAGACCTAACCAACAATGAAAAAATGGACCGACTTCCGATCATCATTTCGTCAAGTGGTAATTCTCAGCTATTAGAAGTTCCAAAATTAGAATCAGGGACTGGTTTGCAGCAAGCACAAGCCGTGGTCAGAACACTGAAGAGGTGGGGAGTTGCAGAAAGGGTCCAAGGCAACTGCTTCGACATGACAAGCGCAAACACGGGTCGCCAAAAAGGAGCATCCATTATGGTGGAACAGCTATTGGACAGGGAACTCTTGTAACTCGCCTGCTGGCATCACATCTTAGAACTACTTGCAGGAACTGCTTTCAAAGCAGCCATGCATGTTGCATGGCTGCTCTTCAAACAATTCCAAACTTTTTGGAGTTCAATTGACCAGGAGCACTTCCAAGACGCATCATCTGATGAAATGGTCGCAGCTCAACTTGAAGATATCAAGGAGGAGGTCCTGACTTTTGTTTTCACTACGCTTCTGCACAAGCAGCCTCGAGATGATTACCGTGAGGTACTCGAGCTGACTGCCATCTTCCTCGGTTCATCACCACCACGAGGTACTCGTTTTCATAGGCCCAGCGCGATGCATCAAGCACGATGGATGTCAAAGGTAATCTACACATTCAAAGTGTGGATGTTTCGTTCACAGTTTACCTTGACCATCAGTGAAGAACGTGGTCTCCGTGACCTGTGTGTGTTTTACACACGCTTTTACGTCAAGGCCTGGATAACAGCACCACTCACAGTGAGCGCCCCACAGAACAACCTGTATCTGCTGCAGGCCCTAGTCGACTATGCCACCATCAACAATGAGATATCCAGAGTAACAGCTCAGAAAATTGCCTCTCATCTGTGGTACTTGAATGAAGAGCTGGTGGGTCTTGCATTGTTTGATGATAACGTCAGTCAAGAAGTCAAGAAACAGATAGTGCAAGCTATGAATTTCAATGATGGTATAGAGGATCCTCTCCAGCGAGTGACCATTGATATTGGTGACGTTCGAGGAAAGACTGTCACTGATTTCGCCATGAAGAAGACAAAGAATCTCTTCAAAAGACTGAATATCGATGATGACTTTTTGAAGTTATCTGTTGACCAATGGTATGAAGATCACACATAGGGAAAGGCGCTGGTATGTTTGCAAAAACTCGCAGTAACCAATGATCATGCTGAACGAGTAGTTGCACTTATCGAGGCCTTCTCCAGTTGTTTAACAAAGGATGAAGACCAGCGGCAATACATCCTACAAGTTGTGGCCGACCACAGATGCAGAGTTCCTCATGGAGTTAAGCGACACCTGCAGTAATGAATGGTCAATGATTTGGTTGGCGACATATTGGTCATTTGATAATGCCAAAGTGACTGTATTGATAGTCGTTTACTGGTATTACAATTAAATGTTCATAAAAAATCTATAACTTGCTTTGAAGCAATTCACATTAGTTAATAAGTATATCTACCTTTTTCCAAAATTAACCGTTTTGACCTATGAGCCGATATCATATCCAAAAAATTCATAAATGTCAGAAATTTTCAGATACAAAATCCTCTGAATATACACGGTTTGACTCTTATACAGTGATAATCAAGGGCAATGAGCAACCTCTAAAAATTATCTGTAGCCATAAATATTTCATATACAGTATTTTTAACCTATTTAGAATGTTTTGAATGGGTATGGCATTTGAATTTTAGAAATCGAATTTTGGCCCTACTGTATAAGGACCACCTTTATAAACATTATATATATATACAGTATATATATATCATTATCATCATCATTGCCAGACGCCATGTATCCCATACGGGGTGGTCAAGGCTTAGAGTTGTTTTACAGGGAGTGGCACTAATCCTCCACCAACCCCACTTGACACATAGGGAGAACGTTATGCCAACAGCATCTGGTGTTCCCAGGCGGTCACCCATCCACGTACTAACCAGACCCAACGTTGCTTAACTTCACTGATCGGACGGGAAGTGGTGTACTCAACGTGGTATGGCCGTTTATGTATGTAGATAGATAGATAGATAGATATAGATATAAACTTGCGAACATATTCTGTTTAACAAATAAAGCACCAAAGAACCTAATCCTTCGTTGCTCAATTTCCACCTGACATCATATTCTCCGGAATGCCTTTTATACTTCTATAAAACTAGTATAGTAGTGCATCACACAAGAGTATATTAAGGTATGTAGACAAAATATTCTCAAAGTAATAAGGCAAATAATGTAGGTGAGAAATTTGACGAGATATCTCCAAGCAAACAAGAAGATGATTTGTCGAAAGATGCCTTGTATGCCAAAGCCTCGTGAAGAGCCATAGAAGCGTGCTAACTACTGAGTCTCACGGATGTAACGTTGTTATCAATATTATTAAAGCAAATCAGGACTCATGAGAACAGTTTATTTATTTTTGTTTTAAACTGAAAAGCAAGTACAGAAATATACTACAGTACCGATTAAATTATAATTTGACACTGTTCCATTCATTGAAAACTGTATTCTCTTCAAATTACTGACTTTGTCATATATATATATATATATATATATATATATATATATATATATATATATATATATATATATATATATATATATATATTCACAAAGGTGGAAACGTTGTCCTATTATGAAGATAAAATCCAGCGTGATCAGGAGTGGAATCGGTTTGACAACTCATTTGCCTTTTTCAAACCTCAGTTTCATAATCATGTTGTGTTTGTATTTTTATAACAGACATGGTGTTTACTTTGGTTTTTATTATATTTTCCCTACGTTTGAAAATAACAAATGAGTTGTCGAAACGTCACCAATTTATAAAGATGTTCCTGGTCACGTAGGTGTTTATCTATCTGTCTATATATATATCTATGTATCTATCTATCAGTCTATCTATATATATATATGTGTGTGTGTGTGTGTGTGTGTGTGTGTGTGTGTGTGTGTGTGTGTGTGATATACTGTATATCTATATCTATCTATCTATCTATCTATCTATCTATATATGTGTGTGTGTGTGTGTGTGTGTGTGTGTGTGTGTGTGTGTGATATATACTGTATATCTATATCTATCTATCTATCTATCTATCTATATATATATATATATATATATATATATATATATATATATATATATATATATATATATATACAGAGAGAGAGAGAGAGAGAGAGAGAGAGAGAGACATTATTTCATTACAGATTCTAGTGATCATCTGTGGAAATCGGTACAGATGGTTGGATCAGTGTTGGAAACTTGGCCACAAGGCAGTTGTTTTCCAATGCTGTTCACGGACAACATAGTAGCAAACAGCACCTTAATAAAGGTAATGGGAAAGATGGATTTTAAATTAGGCTCCAGTACTGGATGACATTCATACTTTGATATCTCAGTTCATTACCAATGTGGTGGTTTCACAGCTAGAAGCTAGTTTTATCAATGAAGGTTTCCTTTAGTACTCAGTACTCAATAATACACAGAAAACAATATATTCATCAAAGACATTACTGTACAGTAATAAATACCTTGATAATTTGGAAGGAGGTAAAGAGAGACAAAGTGATAAAGAAGAAAGTAGGGGAGTGGAAGATAAAAATGACTGATTGCTAGTGGTGAAGGGAGAAGTGAACAGATTGAGAGAATACTTTAAGGAATTGTTAACACAGGGAATTAAACTGGTGTGAATATAAGTGGCTGGGGAGTAGCTGTGACGAGGAGGGATGTAAGGGACGAAGTGATCAGTAGGATGGAAGTGGTGAAAGGAATGAAGAAAGTCAAAATGGGGAAACCCCAGGAACTGATGAAGTGTGTGGTGAAATGCTAAAGCATGGGGTAGAGATATTAGTGAAGTGGATATGGAAGATGTGCAGATTGGCGTGGTAGGAAGGCAGAGTCCCGGAGGATTGAAAGTTAGGAAAAATAATTCCCCTGTGTAAAGGAAAATTGGAATAAGAAGTGTGTGGTAATCATACTGGCATTTTTCTTCTAGGTGAAACAGGAAAATTATATGGTAGGATTCTTATTGACAGAGATAGGGAAATAACAGAGGAATAAATTAGAGAAGAACAGGGAGGTTTTAGGAATAGGTGAGACTGTGTAGATCAGACATTCGTCCTAAGATCTTCAGTGGAAAAGTTTCTACAAAGGGAAAGAAGTTGTATATGATCTCCATCGAACTGGAAAAAGCATATGCCTGAGTGGATGGACTAGGAATGTGGAAAATATTAAGAATAAGTTGAGTAAATGGGAAACTGTTGAATGCCGTGAAGAGTATGTATGAGGGCGCTAAGGCTGTAGACGGTGTGAATGGTGAACTGAGTATATTCTTGTGACTGAACGTTGGATTGGAACAAAAATTTATCATGTATCAATGATAGTTCAATCTGTATATGGATGGAGTTATAAGAGAGATATAAAGTAGGGCAGTGGATGTTAGAGAGGTCCTGATGAGAAATTGCAGCGTTTGGAAACTTCCTGTTCTATTGTCTGGAGATAATACTGTATTGTTAAATGCCGATAAAGGGGGATTACAAGGCTTGGTGACTGAGTTTGGGAGAATGTGTATGAAACGGAACCTAAAGGTGAATGTAGGGAAGAGTAAAGCTGTGGTCTGCGAGAGAAAAGAAGTCACTGAATGCACAGTGAGGCTGGATGATGAGGAAATGGAAAATATGAGTTTATTTAAGTACCTGGGTAGTGTGATGAGTAAGGATGGAAATTTAGAGGATGAAGCCCATGAAAAGGTACAACAGGGAATGAATGGCTCTGATTCTTAGAAAGCACTGATATGGAAGAGGGAAGTGAACATGGAGATAAAAAAGCCTCTGCTTCATAGGATTGTGATACAAACTCTAACACATGGAAGTGAAGCTTGAACCTTGTTGGAAGGGCACAAGTCGAGAGTGAGAGCAGCGGAAAGGTGTTATCTCAGAGAAGCATGTGGAGTTACATGGAAAGACAGACTGACAAATGAGGAAGTGAAGGAACGTTGTGGTGTAGATGTGGATAGGATAAAAAGCATTAGGAGAAATACACTGAGGTTGTTTGGCCACGTGGAAAGGATGGGGAACGAGAGCCTGACGAGGAGACTGTATGTGAGTGAGGTGGAGAGGAGGAAGAGGGAAGGGGAGACCAAGAATGAGATGGAGGGATGGAGTGGAGAGGTATATGATAGAGGAGGTTAGAGCTGGGGGAAGTCAGCAAAATGGCCGGGAACAGAGCAACATGGAACCGATTTGTTTGTTGCCTTCCCTTGTGGGACTGAGGCGTCTGGCTATAGACAGATAGATTATTAATAAGAAAATTTAAAGTAATAATACACTGTCCTCGCTGGCATCTTAACCCTATGAAAACTAATTTACTCTGTATAATTATACACTGTTTTTATTAGAGTATTGGTGATGTTGGAGCAGCACGGGGTGTGGGTGTGTTCGAGGTGGGTGTGGACGGCCAGGTCACTAACGAGACGCAGGCACAGCTCTCCCCCGTGGTCAGCCAGGCTCGTCGGGTAGGTCACTCTTACATTCATTTGCTCAGTTGGGAAGGTCACTCCAACACTTCTGTTGTGGCGGGTGGGTCACTCTCACATAACTCTTGAGGCAGTCAGGTATTCTGTCATTACTACTGAGGTGGGTTCGCCACTCTCACACTACTGCTTAGGAGGGTAGTTCAAACTCCCATTACTGATGAGGCGAGTAGGTTATTCTTACATAACTGGTGAGGCATTTAGGTCACTTTCACATTAGTGCAGGGGAGGGTAGGTCACTCACTGCACTGCTGAGGTGGATAGGTTATTCTCACATTAATGCTGAGGTGGGTTGGTCAATCTCATTTCTGCTGAGGTAGGTAGGTCACACAGCTCACTTGTACCATGGTGACGTCAGCAGCTGCGGCAGGTGTCGTGGTGTGTGATGGTGGTGGTGGTGAGTGACGACCCAGCCTTCCTCACAGCGTTCGCCGATTGGTCCCTGAATGGCCGCCTTCTGGTGTGGTCGACGAGGCTCCTGGTGGTCACTCGCCTGCCCAGGGAGGACCTCGGGGCTCTACTCGTTTCCCACTGGACATTTTCCATGATGAACACCTTGGTTGTAAATGATGAATCCTCAGCATCTGACATACGGTAAGGTATTCAGGAATGAAGAATGTACCTCTAATGCCAAAATTCTAATTTGTATTTTTTTTTAGGATGCCATGTATTAGAAAGTGATGTATGCTTACCTTTTTTTTTTATTTGTCATAAAAGTAAAATTGATTAAATCCTTTGCTAAGCTTAAACTAATTTTGACCATGTGTACTACTGTACACCCCCCCTTCTTCAACACTTAAACATTCTAATCTTTTCTAATCATTGGTCTCAGCTCACACAACACTTTTTAGCTTCCTGTGCCTCACAAAAAGTTTCTAAACAAAATCTTAAATAAATTGTCAGCACTACCTGTCCTACAGTACCAGTCTACAAAAAGTGTAGATCTACTCAAGCTCCCCAAACAGGGTTTCAGTCACCATCGGTACCACTCCCGTTCATTATCATATCTCCAACACCTTCAAAATGTAGTTTCCCAAGTATTACGCTCTCATCAATCTTAACCCCTGAATCTTCGCGGTCTTACAAGCCAAGCCCTTCGCGTATGCATTTTTTCCTTGAAAGCTGGCTTTTTCAAACAGTCATGGCTGCATAATTAGAGTATATTGAACTTTCAATTAACGACCAGATTATTCATCTGTCCTTCATCTTTCCATTGTAAATGTCTCCAGGTCGGCTGTAGGTGGAGGCATTGTGGAGATTGGAGGTGATGAATGGAGGTATTTTGAGGAGTCGTGAGAGGATGTTTTCGTACGGGGGCAAGTTGGTAGTTACAGCTCACAGCCCTCGCCCCAGCCTGGGACAAAGAGAGATTCCGTGCTCGCATACACTCATGCACCCCCTTGCCCGACTTGCAATTGACACTCCTCTCCACTGCTCCCGGGCACTGCCACATGAATGAATCATTACCCCATATACGTTTGGCTAACTCGGTTTATTTGCCCATTTTTTCCGGTTTATTCAGAGTGACAATGTGCATTACAATGTGTTGGATGGGAGAGAGAAGAGAAATGCCAAGATATATTACACATGACTAGCAATTACAGTTTATTTTACTTTCTCTGCGAGTACGTTTTCTGTGTCGCATTTCACTTAAGCTATCCCTGTGGTCATGTCCATTTCTGACACGTGTAGTTTTCCTTTTCTCGAAAGCACTTATTTGGCTAAGTTCTTACTGCACAAGAGGAGCTGCACACATAAAAAAATAGTAGTTTACTATCACAACAAACTAAGTTTCCATGTATGATGCATTATATTGCAACAATTCCTTTTTTTAATGTAAGAAAAAAAAAAAGCTACAAGCCTGCAAACTGATTCCTCTAAGTAAAAGTAAATACACGATAATAGATTCCCAAATTGAGGATCTGTTCAAGATCCTTGGACACAGCATTTAAAAGACTGGAGGTCACAGGCAGTAAGGTAAACAGACAGAGGACGACAGTTCTAGAGCTGACCTGCTGTAAACATAAAGGACTGGCATTAACAGTTAACTCTTGCATTAGAGGGTTGGACAGGAAAGAGATAAGAGTTTGCGTCTACACTGGTGCTACCTGCCTGCCATAGTGGTTGAGGGATGCCAGCAGAGAATTCAGAAGACCAGTGACCATTGAATTAACGAAAGAAAAGAGACAACTATGCAACAGCAGGGCAAAGAGATAGGGGTTGAAGGCAGCCAGTTAAGAGGAGGGGAGTTAATAATATGAAAAGTCTTTGACTTTTGTTGTATGAGGGGGGCCCCCCTACACACTTAAGTAGTGGTGTACACAAGGGCAAATAAAACCCCTGTTTAAAGTCAACAACTGTGCAGGGGTAAAGAAGGTACAGAGTCAACATAGCACATCTAATCACTTGGAAACAGATTTTATAAAGGGAAGTAATATGATCTTTCCAAGATAAATCCCGAGAGAATGAAACACCAAGTATGTTCAAAGATGATCTAGGAATGATTTGGGTATTATTAAAAATTAGAGGATATTCCTATGGTAGATTTTAATGAGTAGAAACATGTAAGAATTGGGTTTTCAATGCATTAAAAACAAGATTACTTTTACCCGAATCAGAGGTATGAGCCAAGTCAGATAGTAAGTGTGCCATAGACTCCTCTCTCGGTTGTTGAAGTAATTATTGAGATGGACGCTGCGGGAAGTAGATGGAAAGGTGAGGGGTAGAGTCATCAGTATATGAGTGGTTAGGGTTACATATAAACCTTGATGGGTCATTGATGAATAGAAGGCAGAGAGTTAGTGACAGACCAGTGCCCTAAGGAACACCATTATTGATAGCTTGAGGAGAACAGTGGCAGTCTACAACAGCAGCTATAGAACGACTAGAGATAGAGGCACTTATAGAACTGAAACCGTTAGAGGCCAGTAAATTTGAAATTTATGCCAGGCTCGATAGAAAGCTTTTGTGATGACAAGCGCAATGACAAATCTTTCACCGAATTTCCTAAAGGAGGATGACCAGGATTCTTGAAGGAAGGTGAAAAGATAGCCAGTGGAGCACCCCTGCCTGAGCCCTTAATGACAATCAGAGAAGGCTGTGGTAGGAGAGGTGCTTTAATCATTTCTTTTTATTACCGAATAGTTTCAAACACCTTACAAATACAGGATGTTAGTGCAATTCTTTAACAGCATGTATTTCAAAAGTTTTTGAGCCTATTCTTAACCAAAAAATTTTAAAGGATCTTTCCTGTCACAACGTTCTTTCCGATCGTAAGTATGGGTTCCGCCAGGAATGCTACACTGGCGATCTTTTCATCTACCTTTCAGACTCGTGGTCATCCTCCTTTCAGGACCTTGGCGAAAGCTTTGTCACTGCACTTGACATCTCAAAGGCTTTCGATCGAGTCTGACATAAATCTTTGCTTTCCAAACTGCCCTCTTACTGATTCTTTTCTTCTATCTGTGCCTTTATCTATAGCTTCCTGTTGGGTTGCACTATAGCTGCTGCTGTAGACTGCCACCGTTCTTTTCCTGGAGCTATCAATAGTGGTGTTCCTCAGGGTTCTGTCCTATCACCAGCTCTCTCTCTTTGGTTCATCAATAACCATCTATGCTGTACATCTAACTCCATCCACTCATATGCTGATGACTCCACCCTTCACCTTTCCATTCTCTTCCCACAGCGTCCATCTCAGCACGTACTTCAACAAACAAGGGATGAGGCTGTGGCACTCATGATGTCTGACTTGGCTCATATCTCTGATTGGGGTAAAAGTAATCTTGTTGTTTTTAATGGTTTAAAAGCTCAGTTCTTACATCTATCAACCCAACAAAATCTTCCACAGGAGTACTATCTAATTTTCAGCAATATCCAGCTTATTCCTGGATCATCTTAGAACATACTTGGGGCTTCATTCTCTCGGGATTTATCGTGGAAATAACATATTACCTCTCTTGTAAAATCTGCTTCCAAGAGATTAGGTGTGCTAAGCTGACTCCGACCCATATTTACCCCTGCATAGATGTTGACTTCATGCACGGGTTTTATTCACCCCAGTGTAGAGTACAACTCTCATGTGTGGTCAGGCTCCTCATATACAGCTCTTTGCAACAAGGTGGAGTCAAAAGCTTTTCGTCTCATCAACTCTCCTCCTCTTATTAGCTCCCTTCAACCTCTTTATCTTCACTGTACTGTTGCATCTTTATCTCTTTTCAGTCGCTACTTCAATGGTCACAGCTCGTCTGAACTGTATGGTTGCATCCCTCCTGTATTATGGCGGGTGCATAGCACCCACCTAACAACAAATTCTCATCCCTTTTCTGTCCAATTCTCTAAGTCAAGAGTTAACCGTTACTCCCAGTCTTTCATTTATGCAACAGGTTACCACTATC
This sequence comes from Coenobita brevimanus, assembly GCF_032717465.1. Lineage (NCBI taxonomy): Eukaryota > Metazoa > Arthropoda > Malacostraca > Decapoda > Coenobitidae > Coenobita > Coenobita brevimanus. Next base: position 4,727,084 of record NC_136986.1, on the reverse strand, counting down.
TGTACTTCCTACTGCCATTGATCTCCAGTCTTTCAACTGCAGTGTGTCCAGGGACCTCAAAAGGAACAGTCTTGTATCTGGCTCTCTAATCAATTGTTTATTTTTTCTTGGAGGGAGAAATTTACAGGCTCCTGGCCTCTTGTTTCTTCTGCCTTGCATTAACAAGATAGGACGACAGTCAGAGGGCTGAAAATGATCAACCTTACATAACATGAAAATTCCAGCAAGAAGAAAAGGTACAAGTTGACAGACAAAGGCGACAGAGTTAACCTAGGCAGGATGTAAGCACAGAAGAACAGCACTTGAGGACAACTGGAGGGACCCCATCAGCACCCTATCAGGCCCACCTGCCTTGTCGGCATTAACGCCAGTAATGGCAGAAAACACATCAACTGAAGAAATTTTAATGTCAGCCTTGAGGAAGTAAGAGGGAGGAAGTACTAGAGGAACAGCACCAGAATCGTTTAAGGTGGAAATGAAGGAGAAATTCAGAGCAAAGAAATCTGCTTTATCAATAGAAGAAGCAGTTGCAGAGTCGTTGGAGTGGAAAAAAGGAGGAAAGGATAACGAAGTAAAGTTGTTAGAAAGGTATCTGGCAAGCATCGGAAGGAGCAGGAGGAAGCTGAGTTAGTACGACTGATATTATATTTAGCAGAGTGATGAACGGACTTAACGTAATTCCAGCCAGAAACATAAGTGATGAGATTCAGGGATGGGTTGGCTCCGGTATCTTTTGAAGGCCCTTTCCTTGATGTGGACGGGATTTTAACAAGCTTAATTAAAGATTTTCTTTACATTAGTCACAGGATAAAAGAGAGAAATGTATGTTTCCATACCTGAGAGAATAACCAATGTAATGCATGAGGCACACTCAGATGATTTTCGGCCATGGAAGCAATAACCATTCCAGGGAATAAAATATGTACTGTCTGAGGTCCTCCCAATCAGCAACTTCAAAATGTCAAAGTAGCCACTTATTGGGATGAATCACAGGCCTTACTGAGGTGACAGGACTGTTAAGGTGATAAGACTGCAATCAGAGGAGCCCAATGGAGAGAAAACATTAACAGCATAAGCCGAAGGATTAGGTGCAAGGAATTGGTCAGGTTCGTTGGAACTCTCTACACGACTGTTAGCAATGTAGGTCGGGTGCTGTCCATGTTGCTCTTGGTCATTAAGGATGGAAAAGGTGTAGCCTTGTACGTGGATCAGTGATAGGAGAGGAGAGCCAAAGGTTGTGGTGAACACTGAAATCGCCTAGATTGGAGACTTCAGGGAAAGAAGAAACTGACAGGATGTTCCATCTTAGAAATAAAATTGTCAAAGAATCTGTCATTATCAGCAGAAGTAGCAGATAAGAAACAGTACAAATATACTTAGTCAGAGAATGGTAGGACAGACGAACCTAGAGACTAGAGAATTCAGAAGACTAAAGTACAGGAACTTGGGTGCACGATATGTTGATGTGTACATATACACAACAGCCACTTTTCGCTTTGAAGTGAGTATACAAAAAGTAGGAGGATACAGAGGAGGGTTTCCTTTACGTCACCTTAGACAGCTGATTCTCAGTAATGGGCAGAAGGTGAAGTTTTGAGGGAGAGAGGGGGGCATTCAGCGGAGACAGAAATAAAGGAAAGGTTGCGATTCTGCAGAAGTATATAAAAAGTATCAAAGAAAACCAATTTGCACTAATATTACACTATATTACCGTTGCACATACTTCCACTTGTAATGCAAGTTCATTTCCACTATAACCTGAAAATAATTTCTTTATTTCTGGCACTTGTACTGAGAGTTCATGCACCTTATCCTGAGATCATTTCCTTAAGCCTGTACTTTTTCTTATATTCTATATTCTTCTGTGGTGAATTAACTTGCTAGGGCAATTCTTTAGTGCACTAGAGGAATGGCACAAGGTAATTTCTAGTTTACTATCACAACAAATCCAATTTGCATGTATACTGCACTGTATTACCATAACACATATTTGCAATTGTACTGCATGTTCACTAGCAGTGTAACCTGAGTGTTTTCTTAAACCTATACCTTTTTTATATTATAAACTATATATATGGTAAGTTGGGGTGCACATCATCTACTCATTCAATGTAGCTATGCCATATGATCCCTACACTGAGTGACAAGCCAAATGGTTTCCTGTACCCAGGAAACCATTTACTACGCTGGGTGGTAACCATATAATCGGGGTTTCTTGTGGGGTTAAGTGTTCCCCAGATTCCCCAATCCAAAATCACTTAATCACGGCAGTGGTTTCAGAAAGCCTCGGAGGGCGCAAAACCTATCCAAGGCCCCAACCAAATGGGCAGACTCACGTGGCCATGTGGAATGTGAGAGGTGTGAATGAGGAGAGCAAGAGGGTGGAAGTGGTGAATGTGTTCAACAGTGCGAGATATGCCGTGATGACATTGTGTGAAACGAATATGGAAGGGTGTGAAATGGTGGAGTGCATGGGTGTGAAATGTGTAAGATTGGGAACGAATGGGAGAGGAAGATGCAAGGAAGGAGTTGCTTTGTTGATGAATGAGGTGCGGCAGAGTGGAATGAGAGACTACAAATGTGTCAGCTTGAGGTGTATATATGTCATGTTCAAATATGAGACGGTGAAAGTGGCAGTGATTGTAACGTATGCCCGGTGTGAGGACAGGAGTGAGAAACGCAGGTTTTGGGATGAGCTAGGTGCAGTAGTGGGAGAAATGCCCAGGAGCTATAAAGTGATCGTAATGGGGGATATGAATGGAATTGTAGGGAATGGTCCTAAGGATGACACAATGGGTTGTTATGGAGTACCAGGAGAAAATCATAATGGGAAGAGACTAAAGGATATGTGTCAGGAGAGGAGGTTGTGCATTTGCACCTCGTATTTCAAACACAGAGATACACATAAATATACATGGTATAGAGGGAACGAGGATCGTGTTGAAAGAAGCCTGATTGATTACGTGCTCATAGAAAGGTTATTGATGGGAATGGTTGCTGATACGAGGGCCGTGAGAGGACGATGTGAAGGTCTGTCAGATCATATGATTGTGGTATGCAAGATCAAGCTGAGAGGAGTGAGATGGATCAGAAGAGAGAGAGGAGCAGTCAGGGAGAAAGACTGAAAGTTGAGAAGCTGAGGATCAAAGAAATGGCAGATGATTACTAGATCAAAGTAGATGAGGAGATAGAATTAGTGAAATGGAATGAAATGGATCTGGACAGCCTGTGGAATGCATATAGGGATTCCTTAGTTAGGAATGCTAAGGCGGTGTGTGGTGTGGCAAGAGTAACAACAAAGAAGATAAGTACAGCATGGTGGGAAGAGGAGGTTATGAGAGCGGTGAAGGAAAAGAGGAAGAAGTGGTTAATGTTGTTACAGGACAGGGGTTCAATTGAAGAACTGAATATGATGAGAGCAAAAAGCACATAAAGAGACTAGTGAAGAGTAAAAAGAAGGAGGTAAATGAGGATCTAGGAAGAACAATGAATGCAAACTACTCTGAAAATAGGAAGTTATTCTGGAAAGAGGTGCGGAAATGTAGACGATAAAGCAGAAAAAGAATGTGATGGTGTGAAGGATGTAGGTGGTAGATTATTAACCCATGGGGATGACGTAAGGACCAGATGGAAAGAATATTTTGAAAGCCTGATCAATGGGAAAAGAGAGAGCAGAGCAGCTGTAAACATGATTGGTTTGGGGAGTGTGCTGAGAAGTAATGCAGTGACAACAGACATGACACTCGCACAGGTGAAGAGTGCTGTGAAGCGACTGAAAAATGGGAAAGCAGCTGGGGTTGATAGGGTGCATGCAGAGATACTTAAGTGTAGTGGAGGGAGTGGAATGAAGTGCTTGTTGGAGATATGTAAGAAGGCATGGATGAGTGAAACTGTGCCTGCAGAGTGGAAAAAGGCTGTTATTGTACCCCTGTACAAAAATAAAGGTAAGCGAAGTGAGTGCAAGAATGATCGTGGTATAAATTTATTGAGTGTGGTAGGGAAGGTATATGGAAGAATTATTCTAGAGAAAGTAAGAGAGATATCAGAAGTCCTAGTGAGTGATGAACAGGGTGGCTTTAGGAGTGGCAGAGGATGTGTGGATCAAATAATTGCAGTGAGACAGATAGCAGAGAAAGCTTGGGAGAAGGACCATAAGATGTTGATGGCATTTATAGATCTGGAAAAAGCATACGTCAAAGTGGACAGAGAAGGATTGTTGAAAGTTTTGAACATGTACGGCGTAGATGGTCAGCTGCTAGGTGCCGTCAACAGTTTTTATGATGGTAGTGAAGCATGTGTAAGGGTAAATGGGCATCTAAGTGAATGGTTCACGATCGGTGTGGTTGTGAGACGTCCCCATGGTTGTTCAATATGTGTATATATATATATATATATATATATATATATATATATATATATATATATATATATATATATATATATATCATTGCAAAGCTGAAGGTTAGTACTTTCTAATGGTACCTTATTATTCTGTGCAGAGTTATAAAGGATTAAAGTTTGTTTCCATTTTGGCTGGAACCCCCGGGGGGGTGGGGGAGTCGAGTCAAATCAATGCCCGTGGTTAAAGGGTTAAGGTGTCAATGATATCATTAATCCTAAATAATAATCTATCTCTCTATCTATAGCCCGACGCCCTAATCCCGCAAAGGGTGGCCACAGACAAAACGCCTCCAAGTTGCTGTCACCCACCATTTGAATACCCTTCCCCCAACTCACCCCTCCCCTTCCCTCAATTACCTCTCAACTCCATCCCTCCACCTCATCCTCTGTCTACCCCTCCCTCTCCCTCCCTCCACCTTATCTACATACACCGTCTTAGTCAGTCTTTCATTCTCCATTCTCTCAACATGTCCAACCCACCTCAGTGTATTTCTTCTAATCTTCTCAACCACATCCACATCCACTCCACAACGTTCTTTCACTTTTTTAGTCCTCAACCTGTCCCTCCATGTCACTCCACATGCTCCTTTCAAGTAACTCATTTCCACTGCTCTCACTCTTGACTTGTTCCCCTCTTGCAAGGTCCACGCCTCTCTTCCATACGTCAGGGTAGGGATCACAGTACTATCATGGAGTGACTTCTTAACTTCCATACTCACCTCCCTATTTCTCATCACTGCTTTCAGTGAATCAACAACCTTCCTTCCCTGCTGTACCCTTTCACGCACTTCATCCCCCAAAGTTCCATCCTTACTCATCACACTACCCAAGTACTTGAATGCACTCACATTCTCCCTATCCTCACCATCCAACCTCATTGTACATTCTGTGACTTCATTCCTCTCAAACACCATAACTTTACTTTTGTTTACATTAACTTTCAGCTTCCTCCTCCTACACACTGTCACAAATTCATTCACCAAACCTTGGAACTCCCATTCATCTTTACTCAACAACACTGTATCATCAGCAAACAACAACATCAGAATCCTCCAAATCTCTCCCTCATTCATTACAGCCACCCCCATATCCACTGCCCTACCTTGCACCTCCTTTACAACCCTATCCATGTATATAATAAACAGCCATGGAGATATCACACAACCCTGTTTCAGTCTCTCACTGAGATCAAAGAACTCACTCAGCTCACCATCCACTCGCACCGTAGCCCTAGCTCCTTCGTACATACTCTTCACAGTACTCAACAATTTCCCCTCCACTCCATATATTCTTAATACCTTCCACATACCTTGCCTATCTATTCTGTCATAAGCTTTCTCCAATTCCATAAAAGCAGCATACACTTTCTTTCCCTTCTCTAGATACTTCTTCACTAAACCTATTAATTTTTACTATCTTTATATAGACCCGATTACACACTAGGATATCCCCTCCCTCTTTAACTGAAAACATGCAGCCTGCTGCACCGCCTCGACTCTCCCCCCCCCCCT